>NC_072732.1:38910381-39067581 GCF_026930045.1 Uloborus diversus
TACGTATAGAGAAATCAGTGCCAGCACGTGGCGTAATGCCTCAACTGTGATGCGTATTTGTAAAAGATAGAAAGAGGACGATGAAATTAGCCGAAGGACTCGCGCGAGCTCACACAACCGAACGAAACCAAGAGATTATCGACACCTCACCCACCTAGCTTTGATGGATCGTATAGCGTCTTCTGGTGCACTAGAACAACGTTGGAGTATGGCTGCAGGTGTCACACTTGCTGCATCCACAGTTCGTCGATGTCTGCTGCGCCAAGGCCTGCATGGAAGGATTCCCCTATACATGATTCACCTTTACCCTCAACCATTGTCACTTCCGGCTTCAATGGGCCCACCAACACGCTCAATGGCGTGCGACCTAGCAACAGGTCGTCTTCTCGGATGACAACTGAAGACAACTCCTCCACTTCTCCCCCAAATGGTAACAAGACCTTCTCGGCTTTGGTGGGAGATGTGGAGTGACTTTCCAACGCCATCCAACTAAGAAACCCGGAGTCCAGATTTAATCTGCATTATAACGATGAACGTGTACGTGTCAGGCGTTAGACATGGGAACGTCTCCTCCCAGAGTGTGTAATACGACGTTATATCCGCATAAAGCCAGGCGTCATGGTCAGAAGCGCTATTGAATACCAAAGGCAGTCCCACATACTCCGAATTACGCGTACCAGCGCTACTTCAGGGACGCTGTGACGCTGGAGGTTTTCTTCAGAGCATGTACAAGTGTTCATGACGACCGCCAAGCATGTCTCGGATTACGTTGGTTGGAGACTCGTCCGGTAGTTGGTACGGATAAACTTCGACTTCAGATTGAAGCCATTTGGGATGATGTTCCCAATCGTGACTTTTAGCACCTCTATGATTCGATTCCAAAACGTGTACAGCTCACAAAGCAGGGCAGGGTTGTTACATTGGATATTAATTTACAACAGTGGTTTTAATTCATCGATTTGTAGTTTTGATCGCTTATTTGTAGCACTATGACTAATATGGGTAATAAATTTCATTATTTTCCGAGGAGTCCTTCATGTTGTTGCAATTTTCACACACATGAGTGTAGTTAAATGCGTTTAAAATTTCTAAAATTTGGGAAAGTGTTATGTCAAAGAAGTAAATGACAACAAAATTTTCGTTGAATCGTAATCTTTTTTGAACTACTGAAGACCAAGAAAAGGTTAAATTAAACTAGATGTACTGCAGTTGTCATAAAAGTAACAATGACTAAAATAACAGATTAAAAAAAAAAAATACTAAGCACTTTTCATAATGTACTCAAAAGGACAAAATAACTTTCTGGCTCAGAAAGGATAATATTTAGGTATTTTTGTAGGTTTCCATTATTCCAAGTAAATGACTCCACAGACGAGGACAAGTGCGGCTCAAGTCAGGTTGAGAATTTTTTATCATTATCTAACTTTCCGTCATAAATTTAATGTTGAAATATGCATATTTTTCTGGGAAAGTTTGGTTTGAAATGACTTGAGCCGCACTTTTCCACGTTTGTGGAGTCATTTTCTTTGCATAATTAAAAACTACAAGAATACTTAAATATTGTCCTTTCTGACCCAGAAAAATAGTTTTGTCCTTTTGAGTTCATTATGAAAAGTGCTTAGTAACTTTTTTTTAAAAAAAAATTTCTGTTATTTTATTCTTTTTAGTGTATACCAACTACAGAAATAGAATAATGTTACCATCTCGAAATTTCACCTCTTTTTTTATATAAATGCTTTATACTAAAAGTAAAAAAGCTATACATGTGTCTAAAACTTTAAGCGTTTGTCACTAAAAATTAATCCTTGTTCCTCTAGGATTTGTTTGTGTGCTAATTTAATTAGAACCATTTAAGTATTAAAGGTTTGCGAAACTAATGCATATTTCACAACATAAAAGTTACTCCTGATAAAATTCCTAATACGTGTCTTTACTAAAAAATACTAAAAAAGCAATTATAGTGGATACATTTCATGCTTGCTCCAAAGAAACCTCGATTCAAAACTTTTATTATGATTTCTATTAATATTATTGTTGCAAGGTAACGAATATTTGTAACAATGGGATGTATATTTAATCATTCAATGGAGAAACTACTTGAAATTTGCTGTTTTCCAACCTAACCGAGATTCTATTTTTATTTTAGAATTTCAATTTTTCGGCGTGAAGTTGTACCTTAAGATGAAGCAAATCATTTAGTGAAATTCCGAAGTCTCTAAGTAGTCTAGTTGCTACGATTTAAGCAACAGCAGGATTTAGATTTTTCCGAGACAATTAGGCCAAGCATAATAAAAGTGCTTATAAAGTACTGGTTTTAAATTAAAATAATTTCGCTTTGAGAAAAAATAACCAATTTGGACGAAGTGAATAATTAAAAGTAAGGGAGATCAGGTATAATAGTTGATACATTGTAAAAAATACCCGTAATTTCAACTGGTTTTTCCCGTAGCTTTGATGGTTTAAACCCGTTTCGTTGAACAACGGTTTTCCCCCCGTTCTACGCATCAGTTATGAACGGTTTAAAACCGTAAATTTGTCCTTGTATGGTAAAAGACCGTTATGTTGACGCGTATTCTCCGCAACTTTTACGGTTTTGCACAACCAACCCAGCTGCCGGTAAAAAACCGTAAATTTTACGGATTTTTTTTACAGTGTACACATATTTTTCATTTTGATTTGTTAATAATCTTACATCTCAAAAGATGATACACCATTGAATGAATTATTTTGCTGACGTAATAATCAACGAAATAAAGTTTTGAAGTTTTTTTTTTTTTTCTTTTGAAGAAACTGTCTCAAAAATCTTTAACTCCTAATTCGAGTTAGTTGATAAACGTGAATTCACTTTACAGTTAGTACAAATATTAATACGACTATCATTTTCAAAATACCCTCTTTCAAATATTTCAGGAGGAATTTCCTTCGTCTGAGGCTTTTTTTTCACTTTAAAACATTTATAGAAAAAGAAAAATCAATTAAACTTTGTGAAAGTAGTTATTACATGGTACCAGCTTGACCCAAACAACGTCATTGCGTTATCTGAATAACGTTTAAAAACAGCTGTTACCATAGACACCCTTATATAACAGTTGAAATTAAACCATAAAATTTTCTCGTGTTCCCAAAAAGCGTTTTTACGAAAGAACCTCAAAAATAAATAAATGAATAAATAAATAAATTTTTGACATTTTGAATTTAAATTATGCTTTTCACCAGCACGATTGTGTGTGTGTGCATGTCGGTGGTATTCCCATAGGGTATAACTCCATATACGCCGTATACTCTCAAACATTTTTCAGACATATAGCGTATGTCCTCAAGCTTCAAAAATTTTCCTATTATGATACATTATGTATATGATCGCATACACATATTGTGCATAACTGATTACTGTGAGTATACCCTCAAAAAAACAGATGGGAACATTACTGGTGCGTGTGTGTATGTATGTAGGCGTGCGTGCATGTGTGTGTGTAGGTGTGTGTGTGTGTGTGTAGACGTGTGTGTCTGTGTATGTAAGCGTGCATGTGTGTGTGTGTATGTGCGTGTGTGTAGATAGGCGTGCGCGCGTGTTTGTGTATGTAAGCGTGCGTATGTGTGTGTGTGTGTGTGTGTGTGTGTGTGTGTAGATAGGCGTGCGCGCGTGTTTGTGTAGGTAGGCGTGCGTGTGTGCAGTCGTGTGAGTGTATGTGTAGTTATGGACGCCACCGTCCACACTGTTAAAAATTTTCCGGAAAATTTACGGTAATTGTTACTGGCATCCATGTTGCCAGTAACTATTACCGTAAAAATCAAATGTTACTGTAAAATTTTACGGTTTCCTCGGTAGGCCACAGCAACCAGTTGGCGGTGGAATCGCTTATTTCTCCGGTATAAATTACTGTAAAAATCAGCGATGCGTCGGCGATGCAATTTTACAGTAACAATTACCAGAAAATCTTCCTGAATTTTTAACAGTGCAGCAGGAGCGGATTCCGGTGGAATGTGCTCGCTGGAGGAGCGGCATCTTGGAGTTGGTCGAAGGTGGTGCTGCAGAGGGAAGCGGAAGCAAAAAAATAAAATCAAAGGACGGACGAACAGACGCCTGAGACGGTCAAGTGAGAACAATAAGCAATTCGTAATTGCTCAAACAAAAGAAAAAACTACAGGTTGCCCCGCGTACGCATGTCCAATACGTATGTGTCTTGCTTCATAAAATTATCTGTTCTGGGCGCTTACACACTCGAAAATTAAAGCCCTTGCGTAGACTTGACCCTGTATCAGCTGGACGCAGTCGCCGCTTTCATCAAAATGGTGGTGCTTAGTGTTGAATTTCCACTAATATAATTTAAAAAATCCATTTTTTTTTTATAATAAGAATCATAAAAATAATAATAATTCACTGAGAATTTTATTGAAAAGTAATATTTGATTTCTTTTCTGAGATTTTATTTGACTTAATTTGACTTTAGAACCCAAGTCCTCTAAAATATAAACTAAATTTCAAGTGAAGGTACGTGAAAAGTGAACTAAATTGTCTGACAAATCAACAGAATACTGCTGCTTCAACTAGCACGTGTTCTCAAGAACGACATTTTGGATTTTGAAAGAACTGCGTTAGAATTTAAATATTCCATACGATACGTGACATTCGACTTTGCATATTTTTATGGCTTATTCAAAGCGATAAAAGCGTCAGCTTGGAAGAACAGCATAGAATATTTATGATATAAATGTAGAATGATGATTTGTATTCGTCGTAAAATTTATCTACCAGTATTCTGAACTGATAGTACCATTGATCCCGGGTGCATTTTCTTGCCCTTTCAGAAGGTCGATTCGTATGGTGCCTATAACTAACTCTAAGGCGATAATAAATGCAAACTGAGTTTTTAACTCCCGACACACAAAGGAAGGGGGTTATAAGTTTGGCGTGTGTGTGTATCTGTGTATCTATGTATCTGTGTATCTGTGTGTCTGTGTGGCACTCTAGCGCCTGAACGGATGGACCGATTTTGAAGAAAAAAAAATGTTCGAAAGGAGAGTTGATCGGGAGTGTTCTTAGCTAGGTTGCATCTTTGGATGACATTAATTAATGAAGATATTAACTAAAAGCCTCTAAAAGGTTTATCGTGATTTTTGTAGTGAAAACATGGTTAAAATTTTTTAAATTTAATACCAAAATGAAGAAATTTTTTTCCCGCGTCTGATAGAATGTGTTTGGAACTTTTATGTTTCATAGAATTCGAATTATAACGTTTTTTTAAAAGCAGGTTTTAATAACGGTTAAGCCTTTATTCACGCGATTGATAACCGAATTCATTGTTGGCCGATAAGGAAATAAAACGCAATCATTTAAAATTTTTATTTGTTGCCAGTTTTTATTTAATAGCAAATAAAATACTTGACATTGATTTCTAATAATAAAAGGCTTTTAAAAGAATTTTCCCTATTGATTCTACAGTTGCGACTCAGTCGAGGTTTTTTTAAAATTTTTAATTTTATCGCTGTAAAATTAATGAAAAGAGATATAAATACATAGTTTCCAATGTAAAAAGCTTGTATTTGTCCTACAGGGTGCACTAGTTGAACGAAAAAATAAAAATTACCATAATAAGAAAAAATATAATAATAATAGTAATTATAATAATATTTTTGTTACAATAATAATAGAACAATTTTTATAATTTTTGAATTTATTTTTCACTTTTTTTATTACTTTTTAAAATTTATTTTATTTTTTTTCTTTTTTGAGTAGAGTTGACCCTGCTCAATGGAACAGACAAATTCCCACAAAAAAGTATTCTAATGAGCCGGATATTCCTTTGTCCAGGATAAAATAACACGCATCAACGTTGTTGTACGCTGAAATTTTATTATATTAAGCAGGCGAATCTTTTATCCAATATTCCAATAAACAGGTATTTATTTATTTATTTTTTCTTAATCAAGGGAAGTTAAAGTGTTCCATTTTACCTCTTAGCATATTGCTACTCAAGTGAGAGGGATTTTTGTAAAATACCTTTCCTAATCTTGACCATAACAACCTTTGACCTATTACTCGACGCAACAGTTTAAGCCGAAACCATGCAGCTTCTTAATAACAGAGTATTTTAAATCCAGTATGAGTTGCAGTTAAATGGCTAACAGTCTGCAATTCAGAAATATCCAAAGAAAGATTAGCATGCGACGAAATTTAGATACTTGGCGCAAGTAACAATAATAACAGAATTGCTACTTGTTGACTTGGGAAGGTTCAAATGAAGTTTATTTTACCTAAAAAGATCAGACTTTTCGATTTGTTGGAAGTCTAAATGCATAAGGGGAACTTAGCCACAAAACAGGCTTCTTATAATATTTCTTTGAAGGAAAATATTTGCTTTAGAATAGAGTAAAAAAAGATCCACATCATTTTTGTAAGTTGCACAATACAATTCAAACGAAATAACCCAGATATCACACGTAACGTTTAAAGCAGGGGTTCCCAACCTGTAAGTTGTGACCCCCAAGGGGGTCACGAAGCATTTCTTTGGGGATCGCGACCTGATTCCTAAATTTAAAAATTTTCATTGCATAGTTTAAATCTAAAATACGTAGAGAAAAAATAGTATCATTTTAGAATAGCATCAATACTAGAGTGGAGTAGCGAATCCAAGAGAGGGGCTATGGGGTTGCAGCGCTCCCCCCCCCCCGCCCTCATACGAGAAACCAGTGCACCTGATCTCCAACGTCCCTTAAGATTGTCTTACATTTTGGTTTAGGGGCTTCCATCCCTAGAAACTTCCGCGAAAGAGTCCCGAATTCATCTACCTCTAACATCATCTAAAATCGTCTAAAATTTCGTTTTTTGAACTTTAATTTCGAATGATTTTGATGAGAGATTCTGTGAAGTTTAAACTTCAATTCTTAGCCTGAAAGACATCCTATTATTGTGTTTTCAGGACTTAATTTTAGAAATATTCCAGGAAGAGCCCCGAACCCTATCACATCCTCTAACTTCATCAAAAATAGCCAAGAAATGAGTTTTTAGGATTTTCTATTCTATTCTATTCAAGAGTCACAACTGACTACAACTGCATTTATGTCGAGGACTGCATACTAAGTGCCTTGCCTCCATTGTTTTTATATACCGATAGATGGCAGCACCATCACCGGATCGAGCAGTTAATGAGAATTTAGAACTAGTTCAAGAGCTAATAGCTACCTGGTACTAGCACCCCCAGAGGTATCGTTTCACTTGGAGGACATTGAGACCACGAGCATATTTAACGTCGCCCAGTCCCCTTTAATGACGACGGTGGGTCTTCGACCAGCAAGGATCGAACCCGAGGCCCTCCGGCCCCGAGTCCAATGCCTTACCGATCAGGCTACCACGGCCTCTTTTAGGATTTTTAATTTCAAAAAATCATTTTAGAGGAGTGCCCTACTGTTTCCTTTACATAATTAAAGATGGAATAAATTTTCGTTTTTAAAACTTGAATTTCAAAAAAAAAAAAAAAAAAAAATCCGAATGAGTCTCCAAACATTTCGCCATTTTATCAAAGATGATCTACTATATTCTGTTTCTGGGATTTAAATTTCCAAACATTTCCTTGGGAACACCCCTAGTTCTCTCTCCTCTAACATCATTAAAACTCATCTAAAATTTTGTTTTTAGAACTTTAATTCCGAAGAACTTCCGGAGGAGAGGCTCCGAGACCACACTTTTTTTCCAAACATTTGCAAAAATGGCTTGTAATTACGTTTTTAGGACTTCAAACTCAAAAACTCTCCTCGGATGGGTTTCCCGAACCCCTTCTCCTCCCTTACCTTCGACAAAGATGGCCTACAACTGAGCTAATTTAGGACACATAATTTTCATTTTCAAAGAGCATCCCCGATCCTTCTCCCCCTTCCTTATCATTAAAAACCGTCCAAAATTTCCTTTTTTGGATTTCAATTTCAAGAAGCTTCAGAGGCAGAGTCTCCGAACTTAAACCATTTATAAAAGTCCCTAAACCTCTCCTCCTCCTAACATTAGCAGTTGTGGTGCAAACGGTAAGTTTATAACTATAATTTCGAACATTTTCCGGTTGAAGAGCTTTGTGAATGTTACACTTACGGCCGTAGGTTCATATTGTTAATTCTCTTTCTCCGCTTCTATAGCCCATTTGTCCTAATTTGACTGCGCGTATGCTGGTAATGACCCCCCCCCCCCTCCTCCAAGCAAAGATCTGGACTCTCTCTCTCTCTCTAACGCTCTTGCCCTAATTTTTTGATATCGCTACGGCCTTTTTAAGAGGTAATTTTAGAATTTTGACAGTGTCGAAATGTATGCTTAACATTTCTGCGACAATCTCTTTTCTATCTCTACACTCATTGTACGTCACCCCCATTAAGCAAAAAAAGAAAAAAATATCTCAAGCACTTTGAGTTATTATGTAAAATTTGCGCATATACACATACTCAAAAATATGTGGGGAACACATAGGGAGTCGCAGGCTGTATATTTGGTGAAAAAGGGATCGCGACGAAAAAGGTTGGGAACCACTAGTTTAAAGTAAGACCCCTATAGTTGAGAAGCCGACGCATCCGAAATTTTGGAGCAAACTTGATCCAGTGCCTCGCAGCGGTAGCATTGCTGCTGATGTTTACATTTCTTTCGCATATGGTACATTGAGTCAAATGGATGATTGTTCGGCTGTTAATTGTGCAAACAGCTCCAAAAAAAGGATTTCAGCCCTTCAGATTTCCAGCAGATGCAGAAAGACAAAAGAAATTGATAAGTAATAGCCCGTGAAGTGTATGGCAGCCTGGAACCGACGCCAACAGTTTCCAAAATTTCGCCAATGTTTACCTTCGCTCTCTGGCTCTCTCGTGCATTAATTTTGAAAAAACTGTTGTGAAGTTGAAATTAGATTTTTTAATCACTCAATTCATATTCTTCAGAAACGATGCTTTTATGAAATTTTTAAATTTGCATTTTTTGTCTCAAAAATCCTAGTATGATTTTCACATGCATGCAATTATAATTATCGCCTTCCCAGTCACTGAAGGATGCCATAAAGAAATGTATTAAAGTTTATTAGAGTGTTTTAACCTCCCCCCCCCCCGCCGTTTTCTCACCTACTCATGCGAGACCCATCAATTGAAGGTTTTCTGGGGCTTTATGATTACTTGGAGGTAATAATTAGTATTAAAATTTTGCATTTAGTATTAATAAATTTAAACCACTTTTTGATTTACAAGAAAGAAAAAATCCGAATTTATTTTATTGAAAAAAAGGAGCAGTTGATTCGATAAGAAAAAAGAAAAAAAAAAGATTTTTTCTTACAAGTACTACGTTTTTTGAACCCTACTTAATGCCCAACTGCTTGAATCTTTTGTAAAAAGCAATCTTGGATTGCATATTTTTTTCATTCGACCGCTGTTTAACATTCTTTTCTTTATCGAAAGGTAGGGGGAGGTAATTAGAAGAAAGGCTATCACATTGATTTTTATCGTTCTTTTTTTTTCTACAAACGATACAGAAAATCATCTAAAAGATTTGCAATCCTTATTTGGAAATGTTTTAATTTGTCAGAAACAAATTGAAATGGTTTTAAAATTTATGATTTTTTTTATCGTTTAAATTCACTCATTTGCCGTTTCGATTGTATTCAATGTCCCAGACGTATATTGGTTTAAAATGGGTACTCTTACTAGCGTAAATTAAATAATTTAATAATTTTTTTTCTATAGAAAGAATCAGTCAAGCAAACCCTGTAAGCAATTTTGTCTTAGAACGTACGGACAATGCGAGAAAAAAAAAAGTGGCACAAAAATTTCCTGTTTGGCGAATATTTGCCAATAAAGGTAGCTTTACCTGTTGTGAACTTGCTCCAATGTCGCGGATGCGTCGGCCTCTCCAATTATAGGGGGTTCTAGTTTAAAGGTACCTTAAACGTTTTAAAATCGTGTCACAACGTTTTCAACACTTTTAAAATGTTTATGAAACTGAGTGTGCTACCTGGGAAATATCGTCCACCTCTAACGTATTAATATCGATACTGAAGCCTTTTGTGTTGTGATTTTCGTGAAAATTATAGCTGAAATATGAATGAAATATGAACTACTTATTTCGAACGTGTTTCGAACCGATGTGTAAACTGCCATAGAAATAACACAAACAAACCGAAAGTTTCAGCAAAATCTGGCCGCTAGTTTTCAAATTTGCACAAGACACCCCCCCCCCCCAACCCCCACATTTGGAGATAAATTTTAATTTTTACAAGATTTTTATCTGAAAAGAAAACATTAATGAACTTTTATTAATAACTAATTAATAAGCAAACATTGAGAAGATTATCTATTTCGAGGGCGATCGAGGACAAATGACTCATGCTGCAAAAAACACGCTTTACTCAACTCTTTTCATTGCTACTGATTTGAATTCTTTTCATTATTATACTTATGTGCGGTTTCTTCCTCGTAACTTGTATAAATATTCTTAATAGAACAAAAAAAAAAAGGAAAGAAAAACCTTTTTGTTAATAAGTGTGGAAATTCTTAAGTAAGTAAATGCAATTTGCTATGTAAATATGTTTTAATTAAGTTCTGATTTTGTCAGCGATCCAAAAAAGATTCTTTTCCCAGTTTGCTTTTCTCAATACTTTGCGTGCCTTAGAAGATTTTAGAATAAAAAAGTCTAAGTGAAGTGTTAAAAGTATTTTCAGTCATAAAACTGTTCCTTTTAAATTTCCTGTTAAACTTTTATTTATTTGAATAAAAATGAAGACTTAAAATGCATTAAAACAACTAGTAAACGTTAAATGTTTTGGTTTAGTAAATATCTGACTCTTAAATATAGTTAAGAAACTATATATATATATATATATATATATATATATATATATATATATATATATATATATAATTTTCTACTTTGTTAAATTTCTGTGGTTCGTAAGATACTTTTGCACTAAATATTTTTTTTTCATTTCAGCAAATTTTGATTCTGTTCTGAAAAGAACAGAACGGAACTGATTTCTGATTTGTTCTTATCCGTTAATCAAATCTTGATCCTAAGCAATAAACTTTTCTATGTACCAACTAAGCAAAACTCCTATTGTACCTTTATTCTTTAGTTCCATTCATCTTTACTTCGCATCTGGAATACCATAAAATCGAGTGCATATTTTAGTCCACCGTTCCCCACAGAGCAGGACCCTTGAGCGCCAGACCTACGTCATAGTATAAAATCGCAAAATTTTTCTGTGTCATCACTTCACAGAAGGTAAATAGGTGCTATAATTTAAGATGAGTCGCGCTGATTTTGGCTGGAAACACGTAGCAAAGTACGTACAAAACTAAGCATCGTTCAGTAATTCCACGTCAAGTGACCTCATCGTCTCCACCCGACCATCTCCGATTTGAAAGAAATTTTATAGAGGCGAAAACATACTTTTTAAACCTGACCAATACAAAATTTCAGCTTCCAAGATTCAAATCCTGAGGATCTAGGATTAATAAAAGAAAAGGGCTCCAAAATGGCAGATCAGCTTGAAGCGAATTGTCATGTTCTAGCTAGTCCCCCATTGGAGGCCATTTTGTAGCCCACCTTTTTCTTTCTTTTTTAAATATCCTAGACCCTCATGATTTGTGTCTTGGAAGTTGAAAATTTGCATAGGTTAGTTTCAAATGCATGTCTGCATCTCTCTAAAACGTGCTTCCAATCGTAGATGGTTGGATAAGAACCACCAGGTCACGTGACATGGAATGAATCTATGATATTTAGTTTTAGCAGTTTTACGCCCCTTTGCTACCTGTTTTTTGCCAAATTCATGGCGACTAAGCTTAAATAATAGCGAACATTTTTTACCTGCTGTGATGTGCTTACGCAAAAAATATTTGGGCCTTTATACTATGACGTAGGTCTGGCATCTATAGGCTCTTGAACTATCAATTATAGATCAGTGTAACTACCGTATAACCAAATGTATTTAGCTCTGAAACGAATCCACTTCTTCTACATTTTAAACTTCTTGAGAAGTTCTGATGAAGATTTTGTATAGGACATATCATCGAAACAAATAATTTCGATAGAATAAGGCTGATAAAAAAAAAAAAAAACAACTAGTGAAAACTGTTTCTCTATCAAATTAAAATTAAGGGATAATGTCGGTTTTACTATGATTATTAACGATCAAGCAGTAGCTTGAAAATTTAACTTGTGATTTCTTTTCCCTTCTGAAGCCTTTCCAAAACGCTAGAAATAACAATCATGTTAACGAATTGATTATGTAAACATTCATACCTAGGGGGAAGGCAAGTGGTAGTCAATTCTTGTGTACCCAGTATGAAAAAAAAACTACAATTGATAGGGAAACAAAACGTTTGGCTAAAAGTTTCGCAAAACGCTTGAAATAATAATCATGTTAACGAATTGATAATGTAAACATTCATACCTAGGGGAAAGGCAAGTGGTGGTCAATTCGTATGTACCCAGTATGAAAAAAAAAAAAAAACTACAATTGATAGGGAAACAAAACGTTTGGCTAAAAGGTTCGGATAACTGAAGTTAGAGATAATGGAAGCTCTGCTGCGTTTATGTTAAATTCAATCAGACATGCTTTGTAGTAATTGCAAAAGTTTAATTTGTAGTTCAAACGCAAAAGCTTTGAATCACGTCTTCCCTGATGTATCTCAGACCGTACTGACATTGCAGAAAATGGCATACGGAAAAGGCTAAGGCTCGTTTTTATTCGAAACTGGAATCAGAAGCAGAAATCCTGTTTGGTTTGGCTATTGCATATTCCGCGTAGTTTTATAGTTTTGACAACGACCTCTTACATGTAGATAATCGACATATTAGAAAGACCTGAGCCCTTTCTCCGGATCCGTTGTTAAAACTTTGGGCTCTGGCATCACGAAACACAGCTATGCCTAAAATGTGGGAAAAATGGAAGGAACTATGTTATAGTTGTCAAGAAGCTCTTATCTGTCGTTTGCCTTTTTTACTTCATATTTTTGTAACTGTCAAAGGCTGTCATAAAAATAGTTCTTACGAATATGCTAAAATATTGAACATTTAATTTAGAACAAACTAGTAGCAACAAGCATGGGGTGGAAGGACGAAATGCATTCTTCATTTTATCCCGCCTCACAAAAGAATTTTAATACGTTCCATATCAATAAAACAGATAAAGTTAAAACTAGTTAAACTTCTTATATCTTGCACCATGATTTCACGCCATTGCAAGTTTGCCATGAATCTGCTGAATGAATCTAAGGGCTTTTGGTAAAAAGAAAAAGAAATCAGTTTCTGCGAAAACCTAATAGTGATGGAGGTCACTAATTAAATGACCGGTTTCAAGTCTTATTCAGTTTTCTGATTCTGGAAATTTTTAATACTCCATTTTACACGCAAACGAAAGAATTAAAACTTTTTTTTTTCTGTTAAAAATTGAGATAAGCAATGTAAACTTCGGGTTTTTGCTCTTAATTTTTAATCTATCTTCTTTTCGCAAGAATGAGTATTTAAAGCATTTTTCCCCTTGTGTCAAAAACCATAGCACTTTTAATATCTTCTGCTTGATACTAAAAGCATTTTTAAAGCATTGTACAAGTGTGTGTTCTTACTTTATGTATTTTTTTCCACACTCAGTATATAAAGAAATTACGTTGGCAAATATATATTTTTCTCCCTTAGTTTAGTTCAATTTCATGCTTCTGCCTTTATGGGTTATTTATTTTCAAAAAATGCTTGTTCTAGAAAATGTTTTAGTATATCATTACTAGCTTGATTTTACAGAAGCATAATGATGAGCAGTTTTGGAGAGTCAATTCACGAAGGTTTTCTCATATTTTGAAAAGATGAGTAGATGCTTCCTTCGAAAGAAGACATTTTGTGAATAATTTAAATACAAAGCGTAAAGAGAGATACGTTATGGTTTTATAAATTCGGTAATACTTTGTGAGAAAGAACGTTTGTTAAGCTGTGCATGGCCTGACTTTAAATTTTATTTAACGTTTGCGTTCAGTCGTTTTGTCTCGTTAGACTGCTCTGACTCACACTTGGTACAAGAGACAGTCCCGAGGTGGTGCCTTTTTCAAGGCGGATAGAGTCGTCCAAACAACAATCAGTAGGCTTCAAAAAAAAAAAAAAAAAAAAAAAAACTTATGATACATGTACTAAGTGTAAATTAGTGCAGGAATTTCCGGATCATCTTTTACATTGGGCAGGACTTGACAGAGAGGTCATGCATTCCTGTCCTCTCCTGGTGTTCGATTTCTTTAAGACTCTTGGGCTCACGCACCTGGCCTAACCTGCGGCTAGACATGAGGAGTAAGTCAACAACAACAACATCAACGTTTTGTCTTGTGCTTGCATTGTTTCCATTTTGTTCTTTTTCTGCGTTCTTTCGTAATTATTTCCCAGGTTGATTAGTAAAAGAGAATGCTTCATTTTGTTAAAATTTCGATAATTCTTTTGTTTCTTTAGTTTGAAAGTTAGAATTCAAAATTTTCGAAATTTGATTTGTTTAAGTTAGTTTTTTAGGGAATTTCAATTACCTTTAATAGCTCTGCAGATTTCCTCAGTAACCTTTTCGACCACAGTGGATATTTAACCATTAAACTTAAACAAACCAACCAGTCTTTCACCTTACATACAAAGAATGTATTTATGTATTTATGTAAAGGTTGAAGAAAAAGTTATTTTCTCTGTGAAACATTGTCATAGTCACCGAATTTTAAACTCGCTTCCCTTTAAGGGACTTTTTCTAGTTCAGGAATGTTGGACGTAGTGAAATGATGAAAAATATACGCTGTTCATACCGTAAGATATCTGGTAATATTTTAACTATGTAGTAAGGAAAACGTTATCTTTAAACATCCAGTCCTATGATCTTCAGAGCAAGCAGTTTTCAAAAATTGACACTCATATTGTAATATCTTGTTGTAAGTCGAAAATTATTTTTTTTTGTTACAAAATGATAAAGTTCTTGAAATTTCCTTTTAAAATATGAATTGAGATCCACTAATATTTGGTGCAGTAGTCATTTATTAAATTAAACTTATTTTTTTTTCTTTTAATGTTTCGTGTAATAGGTCAAGTGCATGCGTGGCAAAGTATTTGGAACAAAGTGAAATAGCTCAATTCTTTTACTTATTCAACCATTTACTTAATCACTTTCGGTTTGCATGTACCAATATAGAGGTGAGTGCAAAGTGAATGACCTTGGCCTATCGCCACGTTCTATTTCAGTGACCACACCTCCCTTATCAGCACCATTTCTTTACCAAGCAAAGACATTCAACTTAGCTTCTTCTACTCTGGTTAGATTATTAGTATTCATGGTTCAAAAATTTTCCAAGTAGTAGGAAAAGTTATTCTAAGTTGTATGGCATAAGAAGCACCGCATTTCTATCAAGAAAGTATGTTCAACTTACCTTTCCCTTCTGGTCTGGTTAGATTATTAGCATTCAAGGTTCAAAATTACTCTAAGTAGAAGCATAAGTTGTTAATAGAAGTAGGCCATTAGTAGCACTGTTTCTCTACCAAGCAAACGCATTCAACTTACTTTTCCCTTCTGGTCTGGTTAGATTATTAGCATTCAAGATTCAAAATTACTCTTAGTAGTAGCATAAGTTATTCTTAGTAGTAGGTCATCAGCAGAACTGTTTTTCTACCAAGCGAACGCATACAACTCACCTTTCCTTTCTGGTCTGGTTAGATTATTTGCATTCAAGGTTCAAAATTACTCTTAGTAGTCGCATAAGTTATTCTTAGTAGTAGGCTATCAGCAGCACTTTTTCTCTACCAAGCGAACACATACAACTCACCTTTCCTTTCTAGTCTGGTTAGATTATTTGCATTCAAGGTTCAAAATTACTCTTAGTAGTAGCATAAGTTATTTTAAGTAGTAGACCTTCAACAGTAGGGTGGAGTGAAAAAAAATCTTTTTCGAATTTGGAAACGCCTGGGGTCTCAAAAATTGCCTTTTAGCATCAATAGATCACCCCTAAAATTTTAACCTCTAGGATAATATCTTTAGGTTCCAAAATCGCTCTAAAAATGTCCAGAAATGCAAAATAATCGATTTTGAACGTTTTAACGATTTTGAACGAATAAAACGTTTTTAAAACGTTTACAAAATTAAAAATATATGATTTTAAATTTTTTTGAGGGATTAAATATTAACTCTTAGTACATTAATATCTCATAAAAGTTTTACTTCAGTAGAGTAATTTCTTTGAATTTCCAAAAAAAAAACAAAAAAAAAACAGCAAAATAAACCAAAAATGCAAAGAAAAAAAAATCGATTTTTAAATTTTTTTTTACAAAATTAAAAATATATGTCTTTAAAAATGTTCGAGGTGGTAAATGTTAACTCTTGGTAACATTAATATCTCAGAAAAGTTTTACTTCAATAGAGTGATTTCCTTAAATTTCCAAAAAGCAGCAAGATAAACCAAAAAGCGACCTGTTTTTCTTCCCAATTTCCAAAGCAAAAATAGGTTAAATGCATAAAATATAAAATATTTAAACAATAAATCTAAACTTTTTCACAAGTTTAATTTCTTATTTAGATAATTTATTGTACCATTATAAATGGGAAAAAAAATATTATTTTGGAAATAAAAACATAATATTGCATTATTTCACTTTCCAAGAAATTGGGTACTTCATTATTCATGAATATATGTTTGTAAAAACCTCAAAGCTAACTGTACAAACTCCCAACATGAACAACTAATTTCACCTTGAAGTAGTAATCGCTTTTTTGAACTTCAGTGTAATCTCGACAGTTGAAGTTTAACTTCGGCACGTTAAACTGTCTAACTGGCGTAGCGGACTGTTCGCTTCGCTGGTCTCTTACTGACAAAATCCTGCGGTAGGCCAGAACTTGAATATGCCAGGATCAGGGTATAATAATCTTCAACAAAAGTTGAAATGCAAATGTTTTTGTTCTTTTGTTGTAGATCATAAAAGCTATGATACAAAAACCTGGCTCAAAATATATTGGTCACATAACAGTTCCGCGTGGAGCAGCAGAAATTATACAGCATAACATTATTAATTTTTTCACATGTAAGGAGCGGACACTTGACAACTTAGTTGTTATTGGTTGCGACGGAACTACACTGTAAAAAAAAACTGCAAATTTTGAAGAAGTTATCCGTATTTTTTACAGAAAAAAACTGTTTGTAATAAAATACAGGATTTCTCTGTTTTTTTGAATCTGTAACCGGTTATAAGCGTTAACTGTTACCATCGCCTCACCGCGTACTTTGTTTTTCTTCGAAATTTCGCCCGCCTGTTTGGATTTTGGTTCTCGTGCTCGAGTTTTTTGATCTTATATTTATTTAAAGCGAGTAAGTCTTAAATCGTTTGCAACTTCCATTTCATTGCATCCTAATCAATATTTTATTATTATGTTTTTTTGTCATCTGTTACAGAGGCATATTCGGAAATTTGCCGTTGTATACATGTATTTCGTGGTAGTATAGTAAATATTGAAATGTATTTATAAAAGTATAGTTTCATTTTTTAATCTTCATAAAATAATAAATCAGCTTGAATAAATAATAAAAATACGGAAGATTTCTGTAAAATAAACGAAAGAAAACTGGCGTCCTGGCTGACAGTTTTTTTCCGTAAATTTTACAGATTTTTTTTAGTGTAACATCAATACTGGTGTGACAAATGGCGTCCTTGCAGTGGTTGATTTGTCTGCTGCACGCAAATGAACTTCCATCGAGGCATTTAATGAAATGGATGAAACAACACATGGAGCAGCAAAGTTTTCAGGAGTTATGGGAAAAGCTATCAAAACCTGCGAAAATCTACCACTTATGAACTTCAAAACAATATCCTTAGAGCATTTTCCTTTAATTTTGACTGGATCAGATATTAACTCAGATCAACAACATTTGTATGAATGTATGCCAAGTCGTTCCATCTAGATATTGTTCACCAATATTGCCAATGGAAAACCTGGTCCTGTAGTGATTTCTAGGGTAATGACTGCCGCTCGACTTTAAGATTATATGTTCCTACTGAGAATCCGACTGAAAATATGGTCGCGTTGTGATCATACGTCATTAAAGTTTACGCTCCTGTCTGGTTCTTCATTAAGACACACTCTTCTTGTTTAGAAGGTGCACATCATATCTATAGAATGATCGCATTTTTCAGCTTCTTGTCAAACAGCTTAAGAGCAGACAATGTAATTCGATGTAATTATTTTTTTGCTCACTCAGAGAACATATTATCAATGCTGACTGAGAAAAGAAGACATATTCCAGTTTTGGCCTATCGCAGGATTTTGTCAGCAAGAAACCAGCTAAGTGAATAGTCAGCTACACCAGTTTGACAGTTTAATGTTCCCAAGTTAAACTTCAACTGTTGTGATTACACTGAATTCAAAAACTGGCAAATTGAAACATATGAGCCTCTGCTAACGAAAGGAGTACCCACGTTAACGTCTGCCATTAAGTCTTTCTTAAAACAATTACTTTAAGGTGAAATTACTTTGGGGGAACCAATTTGTACTTTGGACATTCATAAACACCCATGCCACAGCCAAGCGACGGAACGCTGTGTCAGATTGGTAACAGAGGTTTCAGAAGTTGTTTGTGGAGAAGAAAGGCATGATGGTTTCACCTTGAGCAAACAAGAGTCTAGATCAAAAATGCCTAAGATTGACACTAAATCAAAATTTCATGCCTGAACTCTTGTTGTTAATGTTATGTACTTGTTCAGTAGTTTTGAGGTTTTTTACGAACATATATTCATGAATAATGAAATACCCAATTACGTAGAAAGTGAGATAATGCAATATTATGTTTTTAATTTCAAAAATACTATTTTTTTTATCATTTATAATGCTACAATAAGTTATCTACATAAGAAATTAAATATATAACTTGTAAAAAAGGTTAAATTTTGTGCTTAAATATTTATATTTTGTGCATTTAACCTATTTTTGCTTTGGAAGATCGTGTAAATTGGGAAGAAAAACGGGTCGCTTTTTGGTTTATTTTACTGCTTCTTGAAAATTTAGAGAAATTACTCTATTGAAATAAAACTTGTCCAAGATATTAATGTTACCAAGAATTAACATTTACTCCCTCAAACATTTTTAAAATCATATATTTTTTAATTTTGTAAAAAAAAATTAGAAATCGATTTTTTTTTGCAGTTTTGGTTTTTTTTTTGCTGTATTTTGGAAATTTAAAGAAATTACTCTATTGAGGTAAAAATTTTATGAGATATTAATGTTACCAAGAGTTAACATTTACCCACTCAAAAAATTTTAAAATCATATATTTTCATATTGTAAGCAAAAAAAATTTAAATCGATTTTTTTTTCATTTTTGGATATTTTTGGGTCGATTTTGGAACCTAAAGATATTATCCTAGAAAGTTAAAATTTAGGGTTGATCTAATGCTAAATCTGATGCAAACTACTAATGCTAAAAGACAACTTTTAAAATGCCAGGCGTTTCGAAATTCGAATTTTTTTTTTCACTTCACCCTAATCAGCAACCTTGTTCCTTTACCAAGCAAACGCATTCAACTTACCTCTCTCTTTTGGTCCAGTTAAATTATTAGCATTCAAAGTTCAAATCTAACCTAAGTAGTAGGATAAGTTATTCTAAGTAGTAGGGCATCTGTAGCACTGTTTTTCTACCAGGCAAATAGCACTCAACATACCTTCCCTTGCCGCTCTGTTTAGAATATCAGAGAGTGAGAACCGTAATACTTAACTCTTCTCTATTATATCACTTTACTTCAGCATAAAATAATGTTTAACCCTCGCAGTTTTGGTGCTTGCCCTTGCGGGGTCCTTCAGGGCTTTGTGGGATCACACTGTTTGCACATGCCTAGAACAACAACTGCATTTTTACATTCATTTTATTACTCAACAACACTTTTGTAGCTCAATTAAATTGTAAAGAACATATTTCCCCCTCTCACACAAAAATATTCAAAAGAAAAACATAGGCTCTTTACCAAGTTTCCTTATTCAGACTCTTTTTAGTGTGATTAGTTAGTTTATTTATGAAAAATACTAGTAATGATACATAACTGTGTGAAATTCTCGAGAAATAAAGCTTTCTTACTTGCATAAAACGAACTAAATAAGAGAAATAATAACAAAGGGACAAAAAGTTTTTTTTTAACATAAATCAATATGTTCTATTACTTTCTAAAATATACATGACTCTTATACACTATGCATAAGTTTTTCAAAAAAAAGCCTTAGCAAAATGGGTTGCCAAGCCCACCCCTAGTAGGCCTGCGCGGTAATTAGGTCCTGAAAATTTACATGTTTGAAGGTCATATTAGATATTGATTCCTTAGAGATCCCATAAACATGTGTAGATTATAAACTATATGCACAAAAAGATGCTGGGTAAACTTTCTATACCACTTTCTCGGGTAAAACTCATTTCAGTTGTGAACGGGGTATTTTCCAACCGTCTTTTTTCAGCTGGGATATGCCAGGTACAAACCTTAGAGCAGTAATTAGTAAATGGAGAGAGCAAGTCCAATCATGTCGTCATGTCACGTGACTCAACAACGACGAATGATGGACACGTTTTGGGTGAAACTAGTGAAAGAAATTTGATGTCTTCCTATGCTTCTCTTTAAAATGTATCACGTGACTAGGGGTTTTACCTTCACGAATGAAAGTCATCCTCCATTTTATCTCTCATTGGTACAAACGTCTCATGTGAGCAGGCTATCTGAAATAGTTGGATCGTCTATAAAAAAATTAAAAGCGAAAAACTATCGCATCAGATAAACAAATCACATACATCCAAAACTTTTTTTTCTTCCTGTTCTTAAAACGTTTAAATGTTTTTATTTCTTGGGAATCTTTTTAATGTACTAAATACTCGTATGAAAACAAATTTTGACACAGGAAATGGAGCGAAAAATTTTAAAATCAATCATCTGGCTTCTTAAATTTTTTAATCTGCCTTTGTAAACGATTCTTATACAAGTGATTAAACAACGGAGTTGAAATGCTTTTACACGAGAGGAAAAAAATAATATGAATAAAGGAGCAATGTTTCTTAATTAAATTCCATTGAGAGTTAATGTAAAAGTACTCCTGGACAAAATTAGATTTTTCATGTAACATTTTTTTATGTACTGTTTTTAAAATTATGCTTTTTTAAATATTCATTTTGGAAGAAGAAGACATCTTTTGGTTTTCTCAATTAATGAGAACTTCGGCAGGAAACAGAATTTGTTTATTAAATAATTTAAAACTGCCAAAGTGAAAACTTTTGCATCACATTTAATTTCTCAGCACATTGCTGAGCACTTAAAGAAGAACATCTTACTTCATTCTGTTCTCTTTCTTTTTCCCCTGCTTCTTTTTGATTAATTAATTATTATTTTTTTTGTTTGAAAATGGAGGTGGGCAATGTCGTTCTTTTTAATGATCCGTTCATCAGAGGATCGTTCATTCTTTTGATCCGTTCATTCAACTCGTTCATTTGAACGACTTCGTTCATTTAAAAAAGTTGTAGATGATCCCTCTGCATAACATACTCACGTACATTCGAAGAGTTTCATTGGATGAGTAATATTCTTTGAAGGAAAAATAATTAAAATCATCTAAAAGTAAGAAAATATATCTAGGAAAAATGATTTAAAAAAAGAAAAAAAAACGGAATTCAGGTTCAGATGTATAAAGCAATTTTAATTCATTTTGTAAGATATTACTCAGTTGCCAAATGCTAAGATATGTTTTCCGTTCCAAGAACCGCAGGTTCCATATTAGCAGTTCACAAAATTATGTTTTTTAATTTTACTATATAGGTAAATAAAGTGTTTGTGGCGTCTAAAAATTTGAAAAATTGAACTTACACTGGTGTGCAAAAATTAAGGATGAGACGGTTTTTCGTGTAAGTATTTCTGGCAATCTCTTTGCCAGAAATACTGATCTTACACCGACAACATACTTTATACTACTCAGACACTCCCCCATTACGTCTTACCTTACTTAATCTCCTGATTGGTCTTTCTGTCCGCTCTGCCTCTTCGTTCAGCTGATATGCTAATTTTTCGACTTCGTCCTTAATTTTTGCACACCAGTGTACATACATGCAGACGTCACGGGAAAACTCGTTGTAATTAATTCGGGGGTCGTCAAAATGGATATTTCGGGTGTCTATGCTTTCTTAGACATATATCTAGGTAAAAAAACTCAACATTCATTCGGGGGCGAGCAAAATAGAAATTAAGGCCTATTTTTGAGTCAAAATTCTTTCGTGAATACAATACTTCCTTAACTTTGTAAAAGGAAGTAAAAATGTATTATAAATAGCGCGAAGTACATGTTTGGAACAAAGTCGAAGAGTAGTTCATTACGTATGGTCAGCCAACCAATGATGGGCAGGTTGTTGTTTCATTATTAATTTCAAGTTTGTTATAAATGTTCTAGAAACAACATAAGTGGATTCTAAAACTATATGCTTCCAAGTTACCCAATGTGGTAATGCCACGTATTCGTAGCTTTCTTTCAAATTTGTTCACTCGCAATTTCTGGTGAACGGAGCTCGTGTTCTGTTCTTCTCTCTTCACTTAGCCCAAATTAGGCCAAGGAAAAGTTAGGAAATTGTGAAATGTTTATTAATACACCTATATTGGTGCTTGTGGTAATGTCTATGTGTTGCAAAAATGTGTTTTCCTTCCTATGCAATTTGTTCTTCATTGGCTCTTTCCTCTACATTGCTCGGCGTTAATCCACGGCCTATAAGAACCTGGTTCGCTCAAAAACCTCCAATTTCATCTCTTGACACTCGTTACCACATTTTCCCCCAGACATAAGTTTTTATCGACATTGTGATTCGTTATGTTAATGCCTCTCAGACATCAACTTTAAATTTCCTCTGCAATTACGTTTTTGAAGTATTACTTTCTTTAAAATACTGACATTGCTGTTTGTTTTATCATATTGCAGATTCATTGGTGTCTTCTTTAACTTCTTTTTTCTAACATATAGAATATGTTTTTGCTTTTAATTAAGTTATTTAAGATTCTTTCAAGCTAATGGGTCCATAATTAGACGATTAAAAGTACGTATTTCAACTATCAGAACAAATGATTATAACTAATTGTCTGTTCATTCTTATTGTCGTTCAATGTACCCAAAATTCTTACTATGGAACAATAAGGATACTTTAATTCAGCTATGCGGAAGACAATTTGTTGGAACTAAAAACAATGGAAAAATTTGATACCAAATAAAATTTGAAAAAAAAAGGAAGAAATAACGCTTCAACAAAAAAGGAATCTTAAAAGTAGTAGTAGGAAACTTTTAATAGTTACGTGCCAAATCAATAAATCATAAAACAAATATATTCCAAAAGTCTTCAAACATTATCAAGTTATATCCTCCAACAAAGAACTGGATGTATGTGTTCCTAAAAAATGTAATGTGTCTTCAAACACAAACATTTCCTGCTCTGCAAATATTTAGTATCTTCTGAATAAGGTATCAGAGTATAATATTCACATTCACGAGGCAAGGGGATTACTTTCTACGTGCAAAAGTAACGTGTTATGTTTACACTCCTGCGTATAACAGTTTTTCAGTATGCAAGTTTATGTTGAAATGAAATCGTTTCGCCGGATAGGCTAGACAGATGAAAACAAATATATGATTCATACTATTGAAGGGGTTGGGAAATACTGAAAAGCATCTTGCATTTGCAATCTGCATGATACTAAAATTTTAGATCTGCAAGCATGACACGTTCCGAAAACTACATTTCCCTGTATAGAACTTATTTGAATGCGAGAATTTAAACAATCTATGTGCATGTAACTTCGAGAACAGTAGTTGGGACTTTTTTCTACGAAGTTATTTTTACGATTAAAGATTTAACTGTTTATAACACCTAATTAAAGTTAAGGAAACATCTTTGAAATGTATTCCTTTTGTATATTTTTAAAAACATTTGCGAACTTGAATTGAAAAAAAAACTAGCACCCAGGTATAATAATTCACAGCCACATAGGAAGATCAGTTTGCATAATATAATTAATTCTTTTAAGTTTAACGCATAGCACTGCAAACTATTATTGCATACCATACCACTCGAAAGCCCCCCCCCCCCGTTTATATTACTAATTCTTAACCTGCGGTAAAAGGACCACCAGTGGTCTACGAGACAGATTCGTTTGGTCTGTAAGTATAATTAATACTTTAGATTTATCACACAAAATTGCAAATTATTGTTGCATACCATACCACCCAAAAGATCCCTGTACTAAACCTCTGTTTATATTAGTGATTTTCAACCTGCTGTAAAGGGATCACTAGTGGCCTACGAGACAGCTTCGTGTGGTCCGCCAACAGCTAGTGAAATTTAACCTAATAATTTTTATATTTGAAGGGTTCGGCGCAAAAATGTGGTATGTCATATGAGTTTTTTTTCCCAGTAGGCCAATTTTCAACTTTTGAAAAAATCTTCAAATATTTTTTTTACATATTATACACTCTATATTCTGCAATATTAAAACCAGATACGTTTTTCTGACAGTGACAAAATCCATTGCCATGTTTATTTCGATTATAAATCAGCATTTAGAACAAAAATCTCATTTTTTTCAAAAGTGTGGCTTATTACGTTTTTGCCCCGATCCCTTCAGTTCTAACTAAACTTGTTAAAGAAAACTTTTTGGTTTTTCTCATTTCAACCAAATATAACTGTCGTGAAAACATAATTTCTATCGTATGTGGTTCGCTTATAATTCGGAAGTGTACCAAGTGGTCTTCAGCAGTGAAAAAGTTCAAAACTAATTTATATGATTTACTGAGTAGGGTGGATTTTCGGTGATCAGTACATAATTTGCTAGAATTTCGAAAGTATTTATAGAAGAAAAAGTATTACATAATCAACAAATGCAAGATCTTTATATAATATGCTACCTAGCAGGGTAGTTGAAGGATAGAATAAAGTTTTTGAGACAAAAGCTTAAAAATTATAATGTAATTTAATATTGTTGTTGTTGTTGTTGCATGCCCCCATGGTCAGCACTGCTAGACCAGGTCCATGAGTTTGTTTACCCTCAAGAAATCCAGCCCCGTCACTGGGTCTTCAGTCAAATCCCTCCTGGAGAGCCCCAGGCACGACAGTATATGGTCAGGCGAAGTCTGCTCAACAGAACACTTGGAACAAGTCTGAAAGATCTTCGACTCCTCCGAAAAAATTTTTTTCTCTAGCTCTGCACAATTCCAACTATTTATATCATTATCTGTCACGATCGCCCAGTTCCAGGTACCTTACTTTTTAGACACGATTGCCACACCGCTGAAATGGCGACTTCACCAGCATTCCACATCCGAAATCACTCCTTATCACATTTGAATGCTGCTTGGTGGTGGGCGGCGGTGGCATTTATTAGTCTTGTACAGTACTAGCATTCCCGTACCCGGCATTGCTCGGGTAATGGAATTAGCAAGGGTTAACAGTGTTTGGGGCACCTAGTTTTAAAAATCCCCTGTAATAATTACTTATTACCTATATTTTTTTCTAATTTTGGGAGGATCCCGGGGCCCCTGGACTCCTTATGTATATGCCCTTGTACTTAACCGATCTTTAACTGTTATTAACGATCCTTTTAAAGTATTGATTATCTTTGCAAACACAGGCCATCCACATTTTATTGTTATACCTATGTTTAAGCAAGAACTTCTTTGTATAACACATTTTTAAGTTGGTTTTTTTTCTGGTGCTAAGATTATTAAGCTGCGCTTGATGAACAGATTACTTTATAACTTGTATATACTTACGCATTCACAGTTTTAGTGCATTATGTATTACTATACAACACTACTCACGACGTAATAATCAAATGTACTTTTGTAACGGCGAACTCGCCAGCTGTGTACCCATCGACTACTCTACTATCTTCTCTGCATCATGTTTTATAGCATGTTTTTTTTTTCGAATTGTTTTGTGCTTCTATGTCTGTTTGTCAATATGTACTGTAATTGTCTGTGATCTTGTTTGTTTGTATGTGTGTGCATTGTTATATGTTGTATTTTGAAATGTATATGTTGAATGTTTAAAATAAAGCTCTGGGGATCCTAAACTGGTTAAATCATTTAGTGATAGGTACAGTGGGCCCCCGGAGAGTGAAGTGAAGTGAAGTGAATACTAATTGATATGAAACGCAAATGTAAAATAATTCACAAATTTGGACTCTTTGAGCAACACAACTCTAGTTAGAGAGATAGAAAAAAAGATCATCTTAGTAGTTGGTTTAGAAAAACGGTGGGAAAGTGCTGGAAGAAGAGTTTGACTTACATTAAGATAAAGATTCAATTTAATGTGATAGTAGAAAGTAGTATGATGATGAAAGATGTAATTATCTGATATACCTAAATTCCCACTATCAGTTTATTAAATCAGTTACTTCAAATGGGCTGCGACTGGTAGGGAAAACACATAGCTTCGAAGCAATGATACATTCTTCGGAAAATGGATGCTAAAATAAAATTTTTGAATGCACGATGGACCAGTATCTGCTTTGTGAGAGCGATATTGCAAGTCTTCTTCCTTCAGGCATAAGTTTATTCTTCAAGTTACACTACTTAATTGTTCACTAGGTAATAGTTCTAGAAACTTTTGATTTTCATCGAAAAAAATTAACTGCCTACGTGACGTATCGTGTTTGGAGCATTTTGTGGTTTCAAAATTTAAACGCATGAAATATGGGATTAAGCTCATCGCTTTATCACCTGGTCGTACTGAACTGTGTAGCTAATTGGAATATTATCTGAAATACATGAAATACAGCGCCAGCTCAGTCAACTCCAGTCCTCGGCTGGAATTGACTGAGCTGGCGGTGTATTTCATGTATTTCTGCCATAGCTCTGGCTGTAGGGCGGTAACTTACTGAATTATCTGAAATGTTGGTTGTCGTCTGAATGAACCGAGTAACAATCGGTAGTAAAATTTTACTTTCAGCTACGTAGTACAGAAGTTTTGAGTTTATCTTCATTTGTACTCTATTTCATGTGGAAAAGTAATCCCATAACAAGTAAAATCAAAACATTACAAAACTGGTATGTTGTGGCCATCACGAAACTTGATTCTATATCTTTCTTATAATTCTGATCCCTCCTTACGCTTGACGAGGAAGCAATATTCCCAACAGAAACAAAATTACACATGCAAAAACTTGACGACCATCCCAATGTCTGAATTATCACAAAATCAAAGCAAAAAGCGAAAATTGAAAGTTATTTTAAGACTTGCTTGAATTAATTACAAGTATTTTATTTGTTAACTAGCATTTGTTAACGATGCCCGTGCTAAAAATTTAATGGAGGTCCGTTGAATAAAAAAAATGACGCCCCCTCCCACTCTGATGTGAAATGATCATTTTTCTTTGTATAAAATGCGTGCTCACCTTTTCAAAACAAAACAAAAAAAAAATAAATAAATAAAAATAAAACTATTTAACTTTGGAATTTAAAACTTTTCGTCAAATGAGTAGATTTACATTTGCTTTAAAACTCTATTTAGCGAGTGAAGCGGTTTTTACTGCAATATAAAATATTTCGCAAAATAAACAGAAAAAAAAAAGACTTCAAATGTAAAAATAATTCCATAACTCTATTGTTTATCGCCAAACTTGTTCAGCATCATAATTCATCCGTCTAACGAAAAAAAAAAAAAAAAAAAAAAAAAAAAACGTGCCGTGGACCATTCAAAAATTATCGTCAGAAAAAAAGAAAATGCCGTACATTTCACTCGGATAAGAACAAATCAAAAATTTCTTTTCTTTCAAAACAAATCGCCAAAACAATGAATTTCATTAACGGTTGCTTTAAAATAATAACCCTAGACTGAACTGCTCAGCGCCTAACGCACCAAGCGACCACGCTACCGGAACCCAGTCCTTTTGCGAGTGAAACGGATGTTTTTTCTTTGGTAATAATAAATGTTTCGCCAAACAAACAAACACACACATTAACAGTAGCTTTCAAACCTTTATAGATTACTAGTGGTACCCGCACGGCTTTGCCCGTAATTGAAAAATTAAAAGGTCTTTTGGTTCGCCAGTGTCAATTGGCTTGTACCCATGTTACGGTTCCACGTTATGATAATTTCGCAATTTACTCGTCCATCTTATGATAATTTTGTTTTTAAAATTGGAATAGAAAAAGAACAACATCGAATTTTCGAAAAATCGCTTCGAGGTGCACACACCCATGCTACAAACTAATTTTGTGCCAAATTTCACGAAAATAGGAGGAGCGGTCTGGGCACTATGTGCGTCACAGAGATCCAGACAGAGAGACTTTCAGCTTTATTATTAGTAAAGATAAAGATAACGATAAAGAAAACAAATTCTTCCCCATATTATCAAGCTTATATGAAAAATGGTGCTTAAAATTGGAATAGAAAAAGAACAAAATCGAATTTTCGAAAATTCGCTTCGAGGTGCACACCCCATGCTATAAAATAATTCTGTGCCAAATTTTATGAAAATTGGCTGAACGGTCTAGGCGCTATGCGCGTCACAGAGATACTGACAGACAGACAGAAATCCGGACAGAGAGAGATCCAGACAGAGAAACTTCCAAGTTGATTATTAGTAAAGATAAAGAAGAAGAAAGATAAGCACATTCTTCCCCATATTATCAAATTTATATGAAAAATGGGCTTAAAATTGGATTAGAGAAAGAACCTCATCGAATTTTTGAAAAATCGCTTCGAGGTGCACACCCCCATGCTACAAACTAACTTCGTGCCAAATTTCATGAAAATCGGCCGAACGGTCTAGGCGCTATGCCTGACAGACAGAGATCCGGACAGACAGAGATCCCGACAGAGAGACTTTCTGCTTTATTATTAGTAAAGATAAAGATAAAGATAAAGAAGATAAAGATAAAGATAAAGATAAAGAAAAGAAAAGATAAACATAAGATGGCAACAGTTAAAAATTTTAATTCATTTTGAGATAATATTTCCGATCATTTCCATGCAGTTAAAATCACGAGAAATACGCAGAGGATAATTTGTTACGATTTATATTTCTTACTAGTGGCACCCGCACGGCTTTGCTCGTAATAGAAAAGTTAAAAGGTCTTTTGGTTCGCCTGTATATTTACAAATAATGTATGGGGAATTTTCTCGCCAATTGGCTTGTACCCACGTTCCACGTTATGATAATTTCGTAATTTATGATAGTTTTTTCTTAAAATTGGAATAGAAGAAAAACCACATCGAATTTTCGAAAAATCGCTTCGAGGTGCACACCCCCATGCTACAAACTAACTTTGTGCCAAATTTCATGAAAATCGGCCCGAACGGTCTATTCGCTATGCGCGTCACAGACATCCTACAGACATCCATACATCCTCCGGACAGAGAGACTTTCAGCTTTATTGTTAGTAAAGAAGATAAAGATAAAGATTCTTTCCCATTTTATTAAAATTCTGTGAAAAATGGGCTTAAAATTGGAATAGAAAAAGAACAAAATCGAATTTTTGAAAAATCGCTTCGAGGTGCACACCTTCATGCTACAAACTAACTTCGTGCCAAATTTCATGAAAATCGGCCGAACCGTCTAGGCGCTATGCGCGTCACAGACATCCTACATACATCCTACAAACATTCAGACATCCTCCGGACAGAGAGACTTTCAGCTTTATTATTAGTAAAGAAGAAAAGAAAAGAAGAAAGATAAAGAAGTAAAGAAAAGGAAGATAATTTTCAGAACAAATTCTTTCCCATTTTATTAAATTTCTGTGAAAAATGGGCTTAAAATTGGAATAGAAAAAGAACAAAACAAAATTTTCGAAAAATCGCTTCGAGGTGCACACCCCCATGCTACATACTAACTTTGTGCCAAATTTCCTGAAAATCGGCCGAACGGTCTAGGCGCTATGCGCGTCACAGACATCCAGACATCTAGACATCCAGACATTCTCCGGACAGAGAGACTTTCAGCTTTATTATTAGTAAAGATTGTTGCATTAATAAAGCTATTTTGTAAAAAAAAAAAAAAAAAATCGGTACCTCTTAGAGCGATTGGTGCCAAAATTTAACCAACGCCTGTTTGCATATGAATTCACATACACTGGTGTGCAAAAATTAAGGACGAGACGGTTTTTTCAATATAACTTTGTACAAAAGCTTTCCAAATCAACACATTTAATACCGTAAGATCCCCAATACGTAAGGACATGTGTAATGTAAGCAACACTTACTAAAAGAGAAATCAGAGGGATTAAAAGAAGCTTTATTGAAAAAGTAGCATGGAGCGCAATGCGACTGAAGGTCGAAACATCCCTGTGATGGGTGTCCAGCAAGAAACATCCGGTCTTTAGTAGGGGATATGATCTCCCCCGACTGCTAGGCAGGTTTCACAGCGTCTGCCCATGTTGAGAATGAGGGTGTCAATGAGTTGTTGAGGCATTGCTGCCCATTCGTCTTGCAGCGCCAATCGAAGCTCCCGAATCGTTACTGGTGGTAAGATACGAGCTGCCAAGCGTCTGCCTAGAAAATCCCATACATGCTCGATGGGATTGAGATCCGGAGATCGTGCCAGCCAATCCATACGTTCAATATCCTCACTCTCTAAGAGCTGTTCGGCAGCTACTGTGCGATGACATGGCGCATTGTCGTCAATGAAAAGGAACTGCGGACCCATAGCGCTTCTAAAAAGACGCACATATGGAAGAAGAATCTCGTTACAATAACGGGTCCCGTTGACTGAACCTGCGTCGAAGATGTGAAGGTCTGTACGACTACCAATCATGATGCCTCCCCAAACGAGAACACCGCGACCTCCATACCTGTCCCTTTCAATGATGTTCGAGGGATAGTTGCGGCTTCCCCGCTCTCTCCAGATGAGTATGCGATGAGAATCGCTACTCAGACTGAATCTGCTCTCATCTGTAAAGAGTACTCGTCCCCATTCATTGTCTCTCCAATTCCGGTGTTCCCGGCACCACAGAAAACGCCTTCTCCAATGAGCAGGCGTTAGAGGTACACACCGTATAAGGCGTCGTGCAAACAGACCACCACCACCGTGCAGTCTTCTGGCCACGGTAAAACGCGATATCGGTCGTCCAGTCGCCTGTGTCGCGTGTCTAGCGATTTCTCCTGCTATCTGCCTCCTATTTCTTCTGACCTGTAAGACAATATACCGGTCATCTGCGGGTGTGGTTCCTCGTGGACGACTACTACTGAACCCCCGGATAGCTGTTCCTGTAGTTTGAAATTGTCTCTAAAGTCGTGAAACGATGCTGTGAGCAATTCCGAACTCTGCAGCCACACTTGTCACACTGCGGCCTTCCTCCAACTTCCCAATGATTCGACCTCGGGTAAAAGCATCCAGATGTCGTCTAACAGATTGATTATTCGCCATTTCTCGCTGAGGCAGCAACTCGGTGTGATTTTAACTGCTATACGGCGTGCAATCTCTTTGCCAGAAATACTGATCTTACACCGACAACATGCTTTATACTACTCAGACACTCCCCCATTACATCTGCCTGCATATCTGCGCATGTGCTACCGTACATCACCTTACTTAATCTCCTGATTGGTCTTTCTGTCCGCTCTGCCTTCAGCTGATATGCTAATTTTTCGACTTCGTCCTTAATTTTTGCACACTAGTGTATATTCCAAATTTCTTCCAGAACGTAGCATTACTTCGTGAGATATGGCACTCACAATCGAAAAAAAAAAGAACATTCGATTGCACCACCCCCTTTTCAGCTGTTGACGCCAAAATAGAATCAGCTCTTATACCCTCTAAAATGTCGATACATTTTTGCTTGATTCCGTTCTTTATTTCTTGAGATACAGCAGTCACAATTGACGACAAAAAACGTTCTATAGCTCAACCCCCGTTTAAGCTATTGACACCAAAACTGAATCAGCAACTGTACCTGTTAGGGGCAACATATGGACCAAATATTGTTTGATTCCACCAGTTACGTCCTGAGGAATAGCAAGCACGCATAACTCAAAAAACGTCCCATTGCTCCAGCCCCCTTGGAGGAATTCGCGCCAAAAATTAACGGGCATAAGTTCACATAGGGGCACATATGTGTACCAAATTTCGTTCGATTTCATGTGGTAGTTTTTGCTGTAGAATGGCCACAAAAACCTGGTCAAAACACACACACACAGGCATTTTCCAAAAATAGTCGAAATGGACTCAGAAGACCTCAAAACGTTCGAATCTGTCAGAATTCGAAGTTCAAAAATTTGCCCGAATCCAGTACTTTCTTCTATATATTAGATATGGAAGAAAGTAAAAAACTTTTTGTAAACATTTAAAAAAATAATAATATTTGCAAGTCAAAAGTACTATTGAAAAGAATCTAATTGAAAAATAAATATTCTGATAGCAAAACTATACTTATATTTCTATTAATGAGGAAGACCGTAGAAACATCATTAGGTATTAAAGGTTTGCTGTTGTTGTCAAAGAAGATATCAGCATCAGAATATGAAAATGTTTCTTAGATTTCCAAAACGCAGTCATATGCTTTTAACCAATTCCTCTACTCAAAGTTTTAAATTTTGCGTCAAAAAATCTGAAATAATTTTATTTCTTTTCTTAACGCTTGAAAATGGACTCAGAAATACGATAACTATAGCAAGAAAGAACCAAATAGTTCTTTGAAATTTAGCTTATAAACTCGTGAATGTGATAGATATCGAAATAAAATGCAAATGCTCTTAGCAACATATATATTTATATCAAACAAACGAGCTTAAAAATTAGAAACTTATCTAATAAATAACCATTGTCAATTAAAAACTAAATGAACTCTAACCTTTTCGTCCTGGAACGACCTTTTTTTATTTGTCTGTCAGTTTAACTTAAGTAAGCGGAAAGAAATCAGACGAAAGTAGAGCAATTCTATTTGTTGTTACATAGTTTAACTATATGGCGAACAATGTTTCTACAAAGATTAATTATTTCGATCACATTACAAATTATAGTTGTTTTTTAATCCATACCAGTTTCTGTGACTTTCATGTATTCCAGAAAATAATCTGAATTAAACTATTTCTCTTATCTTCATTATGTATAAAATTGTTATTAATGGATACTGGTTGTGACACATAGTAATGATTTAGCAGAAAGATCAGTTGCCCCTCGGCATCGCTGCAAAATAAGGCCACTTTGAAACCAATTAATTTTATTTTCTATTAAATGTATATTTTTACTATTATAGTTCGTATGTTTTACTATTTTTTATTTTTAATAAAAACACTTAAAAAGTTGTTTGTCCGGGACATTTTGCCGCACCTCGTATTTTTTATTCCTAATGTATATTATATTTACTATTGTCACTATTATAATGATTATTACCAAACTTAGAAGGCTAACTTCACCGTCAAATTTACAGCTATAAAAATAAAAATGTTTCCTAAAATACTTTAAACTGTAAGAACATAAGCTTTATAGTAAGCACAAATGTTATTTTAATCAAAGTTTGAAATTCCTCCTATAATAAAAACTTATTTTCCCTTATTTTTATCAAAAATGCATAAATAAATTAATTATAGAAAATAACCTATTGACGTTTTTGGAAAAACCTTCTTCCCAGCAATCCTTTAAATTAATAGCATTTCCTAAATAAACGATAAAACACGCCGTGCGTTTAATCTTGCCACCATTAAACGCCCACTGCCTTAATTTCATTTTAGTTCTTACGCTCTTACGCATCATTTATTTTACAACCACTAATCATAATTATTCTGTTTTTAATCTTTATCTTTCCGTATGGCATCTTCAATTAATTTACACTGCATAGTATAATATGAGCATGTTGTACAAACCCTAAATTCAGCAGCATTAAAATTTGTTGGGAAAAATGGAGGATGAGATAAAAGTGCTTTTCGCGGGGAAATTAGAACTTTTTTTCAAACAAAATCTTTTATGATGAATATTTACAATGGCGTAACAGCTGTTTGGGCCACAGTCGGTGGTCTATCCATCTTCCGTCCAACAAAATGCAAATACAGTCGAGCCCACTTATTAGCATATCGGTTAAAATAATATAACGCTTAATATAATACATTTCAATGTACCAAGCAAATGTAATGTGCTGCTTTGATCCCGTTTAATAGATTGTCCCGCTTATTAGAATGTTTTTTCGTGACAAAATGGCTATTCGATTAAGCGGGCTCGACTGTAATAAAATTTTTTAAGTGAAATTCATGTTCACTAACAGTGTAATTTTGTTCTCATGATAAAGCTAAAGGTTTGTATATCAGTAACGTATATTTTTTTACCCTTCTAAAATAATCACATGTTCAGAAATACGTTTTAAAATATAGTTTTATTTGAAAAGGTAAAGGTGCATCTTACTCCTCTCACCCCTACCCACCAAAGAAGGCACCTAATTTTAAACTTTTTTAGAGAACGCAGTAAAGGGTGTTTTTTCAATGAGAATTTAACAAAAACAATACAAGACGCGCTGCTACAGTCATTTCACAAAGCCAGAACCCTCACCTCACAAAACTTCAGGTCTGCGCCACTAAGTTTTACGATGAACTCGATATCGAGAGAGAGAGAAAAAAATGCAACTGGGAGCATCTTATAAGACTAAAAAGTCGCTCGTCAAGGTATGACGGGCGAAAATTTCTTCTACATTTGAAGGAGGCAATTGCCTGTTTGGTGATATTTTTATTGTTTAAATTTTAACCCTAATTCCAGTGGATTAACCCTAAACACCAGTAGATAGCGTTCATTACTGACCCCTTTTTCATTCCTTCATCCTCCTAAAATGACAGTCTTACCGGATCTAGTTCAGCATTTTCAAAATAAAGCATTTCCCTGTATGTCAAATATTGCCAAAAAATATCAAATTATAAAAAACTTATTTAAATGTTGGTGCTTCAGCAATGAGATAATTCCGTCACGCATGATATGGCGCACGTTTCATTGTTGATGACATCAGACGTTACTCGATCAGTGAATTTGCGATTATATATATATATATGAGGATGCGTCTGTTCTCGAAAAAAATATTTTAATATAGTTTCTGGTAGCATGCGAAATTTAAGACAGAGGTCTTTAAAAATCTGACCGGAAGCTCCCTAAGAAAATTACTTAAAGAGCTTTATACCTTATACTAAAACGGGCTGTTAAATGTGAAGTTGTAGTGAATTAAGTCCTTAGAAGTAAAATAAATGAAACATTTAACAATAAATCACAATCAGCAACGACACAGTAAAAAAAAAAAGTCTGGAACCAGAAAAACTAAATGAAACAACGTAATTCATAAAGAAATAAATCAAGTGATTGGAACAACGTGGAAGCCTTCATAGAGTACAAGAAACAAAATACTGAAAGCATGCAGGGGAAAAAGTTGAATGATTGTGAATCCATGAAACAAAGAAGAAAACGATGGAATGATACATATAATAAAACATAAAAACGCAGTAAAAAATCGTCAGAAAAATTATACTGGTGGAAGCTGACTCTTTGAGGGAGGGATAGGCACTCATATCCCGAAACGGCTAAATTATACAAGAAATAAAAATCATGAGACAAATGAACTATATTCCTATAAAGAGAAGAGATATAGATACATATCATTCAATCTCTGCCATTGATCTAATAAAGCTTGAAAGAGAAAAAATGAATCACAAAGCAAAACTGTTAAGGTAGCACAAAACGAACATCGCTTCAAGATGACAAATGATTTGATTTATCACTTTCTCTCTCTTAAACAAAGTGAGAGAGAGAGAGAGAGAGAGAGCAGTTCTATATCAAGATTACACTGCACAACACGAAAACTCTGAAAAAATACGTATATTACACGTTTTCGTCAAAAAAATAACGAATTGAGTTATTATTTTTGTTTTAAATGTGCCATTTTTTCCCCCCAAATCATCTGCATTTTTTTTTGTTCATTTTTTTAATCTTTGAAAAGTATGTAGTGGCGTCCATATAGTAGAAAAACTTTGTTTTCAGATAGTGTATGAATCGCTGAGGATTGCTCATAAATCATTAGCATTTGTCTGCAACAATTCGATTTAGCTATGTCGATTCATGACAAAAGCTAGTTTTTTACGGAAAGCCTCTAACTAATCTAGTCCCTTCATTAAAATACAGATCATTAGATCCTCGATATCTTTCTAACTTCTTGCAATATAGAACTGTATTTATTTGTCCTTGAAAAGCATGTAGTGGCATCCGACAGTGGTCTCTAAGATCAACTTGATTTTCAGATAGTGTATGAATCGCTAAGGATTGTTTACAAGTCATTAGCATTTGTCTGCAACAATTCAATTTAGCTATGTCGATGCATAATACAAGCTAGTTTAATACGGATAGCCCCTAATTAATAGTTCTTTCATTAAAATACAAATCATTAGATTTTCGACAACTTTCTAACGTTTTACGATATAGGGAAGGTTGGCATCAATGAACCACATAACAGTTTTTGATTTTTTTTAGAAAGGAAATCGAACTCAAATTTCACATTAATTATAGGAACAATTTCTCAGTGCATTTCTCTTTTAATAATTATATTCACTCTCATGATAAATATACACAATAAAGAATGAAAATTAAAAATAAATATTTCAGCATGGGATCCATTAATGACTACCGGTTGCTACGGATGGACCATCAAGTTTCCATCGATGCACCACATTCTCAAATTAAAAAACCAGTGCGTAACTTACAAATATTTATAACAGGTGATAAATAGATACTACAAATAACAATAAGTTATAGAAAAATAGATTTATTTTTTAAAATGTTTTATTTTCGGATAAGAGGAACATAAAAAAAAAAACAGCACTCTCACAACACGCAGCTGTTGTCTCTCTTATCACACCTCGTTCACTACTTGATATTTTTCCAACCTGTGCAGCACTGTTCTTTGCTAATATCTTTTCATCCTCTTTTTTGAACTGTTAAGAATTTGTTAAATCAATATTGAAATTTTTCGTTCGACCCAAAATTGTACTTAATCTCTAAAATGTCAGAAAATTTATTGACCATTTTATAACTGAAACCAGGCTCAAACTACCAGAGAATATAATACTAACAGACTCTTTGTCTTAACTAAATCTGTGGGACATGTTATTTGTCTGTCTCTTAAAAGGTCAATTCCCCCAATTTTTCGGAAGTAATTCCAAAAACTTCTGCTCCAGTTTCAAAATATGATTCACTAATCATGTTTCTATTTCGGAGATCTTATCTCCTAAATTTTTAATAAGTGACAAAGGTAACAACAAACCGGTTTTATTTTCCATGCGACTTTTAAAGTTGGTTTCAGGACTGTATATTGTAGGTAGACTTCGCTAAGGCCCATACCACCATTTCTATAAGCTACTGTAGCACGTTACATGCTCTTAATTGTCCACTGGCCATATTTTACTAACTTCGGATTTTTTTTTTTAACAGCAAAAGTATTTGAAACTGTATTATTATGATTTAAATTTTTAATCAATTTTGTAAAAAAATGCCATGAAATTATAATTAAGTATAAGAATTTTCATGAATTACTGAGTTTTTTTTTTTTTTTTTTTCATTTTCATATTTATTTTAAAAGAATTGAGCAATTTTCAAAGGTAATTGAGCATGAAGTTACAGCTATATTTGAGATTTTCCATGAATGAAACATTTTGTCAGGTGGTCCGTTTATGGAAACACCTAGCGGGCCAATGATAGCAACTGCGTCATTTTGAATATTCCTATAGATGTTACTGCTGTGACGAATCATGATGAGACATGAAGTATGGGGAATTGTACTTGAAAAGGCACTCTTTTAAGTCAATATTCACGTTTAGATGATCAGCGATATTCAAAGCATGTTGTAACTAAATGAAAATCTCAATAATTAGTAAGATAATGGCAGAAATCTTTTCTGACTGATTAAGAATATGATTAACAATAATTTTAGCTACTTGACGACACTGAACTATACTGTTTTCAGACAAAAGAAAGTACTAAAACTAATTTCGCGTCTGCACAAACTCTAGTACGGGAAGTATCTTCGCGGTCTAGTCATGGAACCGGTTCATTGACGGCAACCTTCCCCTAGAATTATATTTTCTTTTATCAGTTGTAAAATATATGTTTGGCTACTTAATTGTAAAGTTATAAATTTCTGTATTGTGCCCAGCGTAATATAAACTGCTTTATTTACTCATCTTTCATAAACTTTTCTACATTGATCTTTCAAATTTCTTTACAATGGTCTGTTATTTGCCGTGGAGTTTTTATTGAAATTTCAGTGAACTTTGATAGAAAACTGATAGGAAATCGTCATTTTCGAAATAAGTGCTTATGTGAGTAAGGAGTGATCAGATATTTTTTCGAAAATACATAGCAAGTGAACTCTTACAGCTTTTTCTCAGATTTCTACGAAGCTGTATTTAAAAAAACACTTTCTGTATTCTTAACTTGCTTTTGGTCCCTTAAGTGCACGCGTAATAAAGTAAGGAAAGAATGGACTGAAGCACGTCTTTCATATGACCAAAGTTACAGAACACGGTCACATATTTCTTCAGAAAATGGAAAAAATTGGGAGCATTAAAAATACCTGGATATTTTTGTTAATCATATTGTAGTTTACTTTTGTATTCTAAAACTTAAATCTCAAGGCATTTATAACTAGCTATACAAGACGATTTCTGTAATTCAGTCTTTTTTATTCAAGGCACCGTTGCTAACAAAAAAAAAAAAAAAAAAAACAGCTGGGAAATCACAGCCAGGAGATTTCAAAGTATGTTTAGCAAAAAACCATGTTATTTTGCTAAACTAACAGTTTATTAAAAAGGTTTCGTTTTTTAATAACATATTTATTCATCAGACATTTCTTCACTAGGAAAAAAAATGTGAATTTACGATTTCCATTTTCCAAAATAATTGGAGATAAAAGTTTTTTAAATATATACTCAATCGTTTAATAATAATTTGGGATAGTTTTGAAAGAGCCTTCACTTTATGTATCATTTGCAAAAAAAAAAAAAAAAAAAAAAAAAAAAAAAAAAAAAAAAAAAGGAAATAAATGATTTTTAATGCAACTTTATGATAAAAACTCCCTATTATTCCCTTCGGTTTTAAAAGCGCTTTGAAATTTGATAAAAAACATAACCACCGTATTAAATCATCTTTTTTTCCTTTTTTTTAAATGAAGATTAAAAGCATTTTATCTTAATTGAAAACGGCATACAATTTACGTAACAGTTTTTGCGCATATTTTTTTCCCCCATGAAAACTTATTTGTACTTTACTCGCATAGATAAAATGCTTAAAAAAAAAAAAAAAAAAAAAAAAAAACCATGAATATGCATTTCGTTTCGGGAGTAATTTCTGTTAAAATTTTCTGTTAAAATAACTTAGAGAACCCAGACAGTGGGGAAAAAATATTTTTTTTTGTGCTTGAATTTTTTAATATAAGAGAAATAATTAATACCGTTTACAAAAATTCTTTCTGAAAAATGTCTTTTTTTTTCAACGATTATACTAAAAGGTTATCAATAAGCAGTAATTGATTTTGTTCTTATAATAAGACACAGTAAAATGCGAAATAAAAATCTCCAAATAAATGTCGATCATTATTAAATTAAAAATAGATCAAACAAAATATTATGAAATATAAATAAATAAAAACGCGTGTGAAATTTCTCTTGTTTAGGGTGCAAAATTGTTTTTATAAGAACGGATAGACCAAAGTAGATGACCGTTACATGTTTTTCGTTTTTCAAATACAAACCAAATTTTAGAACCATGGAATAGGACGTACAGCGTGATCTTTATTTTCACGACTTTGTGTGGATAGGACTAAAGTTATTTAAAAATGAAGCCAAAACTTGAGTGTAGTGGGTGTTAATGTTTCTTTGTACTCAGTTTTTACTTTAACGAAACTTTCATATTTCTATTTTTTAGTAAAAAAAAATATCTTGAAATTAAAATACAAAACACTGGCGTATACTTATGTACGCAAGAAAGTTATAATTTTGAAATTGCTGGGTATTAACTCGTTTTCAAAGTTTTCTTCTCTACATTGTATAAAATTAAGTCTCCAAGAAGCGTCTGTGTGTTTAAACTCGCAAAACTCGAGAACTACCCGGCCCATTTTGCTGAAGTTTTCAGTTTGTTCCTTTAAGTCCTGAGAAGGTGTGCAGACCAGTTCGGAAAAAAATCGATGAATAGTTCTTTTTTTATTCCAATTTAGGCCCAATGTTCACATAAAATCCAGAATATAAGGGTGAAAAATGACTTGCACTTATTAATATTATATATCGTTGGAAAATGTAGAATTTCTTGCATTCTACGCAATTTGTTTCAATGCTCTAACCTACTTACGGCGGATGTTGTTTGCTTTGTTAGCTCGAATTTGTTTAGGCTTAGCTGAAATTTAGACACTACTTTCTTCATTAAATCTATCAATAAAAAGTGAAGGAATTGTCCCACAGTTTCCTTTTTGACACCATTGGAAAAAACGACATTTTTTACTCCAGATCTCTCTTGACCTGTGGTCGAAAAATTAAGCTTCTATCTCCAAAGGAAATAAGTTACAAGCCTTTTAAAATCATGTTCAAAAAATCGCATTTCCATTCAAATTGTTTAACCATTTTCTTTCGCATTTTAATTTCTTAAATTTATTTTATTTCGTGTTTCCATGGTTACGCTTTTAAAATCCATCTTTCGCATTTTAATTTCTTAAAAGTATTTTAATATCTGTCGTCATTGTTTGGAAGGGAAATTTTGCATGATTTTTTTATTTATTTAAGCCTGATTGTTGAATATACGTCACTTGACGCAATTTGTATTTTTAAGGTGGACCGGGCAGAGCCGGGCAACGCAGCTAGTTATTTATATATACAGCATTTCTAAAGAAACATTTTAAAACTACTTAAATCAATCAAATCATTAAAAAATGCACATTATGAAAAGCATTTGAATTAAATTGGATACCTATTTGGCCTTTTACGGGTACAAAAACGGTGTCATGTTTCTCCACTTTCTGAAGATAGTACATAAAAATTTAAAAAAAAAAAGTCTTCGATGTGTATTTTCTGTTAAAATTTTTGGAGAAAATGCCCTAACTATTTGAGATAACATGGTGTGTGTGTAACGATTTCGGGCACTTTATACTGTAAAATTGAGTGATTCATTCTAGCAAATTGGATTCAGGAGATATTGTTTCTCTCACTCAAACTTTTTGATGTCCGTCCATTCCTTCGTCCATCCTTCCTTTAATTTTATTTTTTGGCCGCTTCCCTGTCCAGCACCATCGTTGACCGGCTCCCCGATGCAGCTTCGCCAGTGAGCTGATTCCAATAACACGAGAAATGCCACAATGGGGTTCTTTCCTTCAGTCAAAAGTACTACTTTTAGTCACTGAGCTTGATTAAATAAGTTAGGAAAAAAAATTGAAAAAAATAACATGAAGCCAAAAAAAAAAAATATTTTCCCAACATTATTTTTTTATTCTATTTTTTTTAATGACCGATTTTGGAAAAAAGGCGTGGTCTTCATGACGTCACAAGTGATGTACTTTGGCAAGCTACTCCACTGGCGAGCTAAATGTTTACGCTTTACTGTCGTCCGTGCAGCCAGGACATCATAAATTTGGGCTGTGCGCTAATGGCATCATTGAGTGGAATTTCATCACTTGTGATGTCACATGCAGAAGCGTAAAAAATGAATTTCAATCTGCGCCGTTCCTTATCTGCTTTTTCCTGCCACCGATTAAAATAATTGTTAAAAAATATTAAAATTTGTCAAATTATTTAAAAAAGAGTTCAATCTCGTGTCTGGAAGCATGCTCTTTCAGAGAAAAATGCTTTTGAAATTTCGGAGACAGCTCAATTGAGCTTAACGAAAAAAAATTCTTGAAATAAGCCACGTTTTTTGTTGCTTACATTTTGGTAGAATTAATATGTTACAAAAGTATTCAAAAGTATTCAAAAATGCGGGGTTTTCTTTTTAGCAATCACAAATTGCTTATTGTTCTCATTTCGACTGTTGAATGACGTCCGACCTTTGATGTTTGGACCGGAAGCCCCACCTCGACCAACTTTTTTCAATGCTGTTCCCAAAGCAAGCACACCGTCTCCAGGTTGCATCCATAATCCACACGCACACACACACACATACAATGACGCCTACACACATGCGTAGGTCTACACGTACACAAGAACACACACACTCGTGAATGCGAGAAACATAATTTGAATCAAAGATGTCAAAATTCAAATTAATTTTTTTTAACCTCAAAAGATATGCATGTATAACTGACCTTAATTATTGGACTTATTTCCGAAGAACTTTTTCTACGACACCAAAAGAATTGCGTCAGTTTTAAATATTTATATGGAAACATATTTTCCGCGTTTGTGGGGAAATTGAACGCTCAAAAATAGCGTTTTATTGCACAAACTTGCAAATTAAATTACGAAATGTTTCGGATCTATATAGGGTTGCTAGGAAACCCCGATCTTTTGGTATGCATGCTTTGATTTGCCTTTTTCCGAATGACTTCAATATAGAAGATTACATTATTATGCAATGAAAATGGAGCTCCTCGTAACATTGAAGCACGTGTATGCGAATTCAAATTGCAAGTTTGTGTGAGAGAACGTAATTTTTCCACAATACATGTGGTTAGGTGTTTAAAAGGGATGTCAAACAGCCATGCTCACTGAGAAAAATGAAGTTTTCAAAAATGACTACATTCATGCTTTCAAATTTTCTTGAAACCTTTTGTTTCAAATATGAATACCCATGTTTTCAGATTGTGTGCTGAATTATTCCATACTCAAAAATGAGTACATAATACTCAGTTTTGAAATTATCATATGTTCAAAAATGAGCACAAATATCTCAAAAAATGAGCTCACATGTTGATTTAAGTATTTGATGAGTATTTAAATGTTTCAAATTTGAATACCACGTAGTCGGAACCAGTTTGACTCGCGATATGTTCAAATTTGAGTACTTTTTCGTCATTTTTGAAGTTGTTGTTTTTAGATTGTTGAATGGAGTAAAATTAGCGTGCTTGTATTTAAAAATCAGTTCAGTTCAGTTCACTTCAGTTTCTTTTTTTTTTTGCAAAGGTTGTCAAATAGATACAGTTAAATATGTTTATTAATTCTTTGAAAGTATCAGTCAAAGGGAAAGGGGACAACGTGGGATAAGTTTCTTTTGGGCTGCAGTGCCCTTTTTCATTTTAGTTAAAAAGAAAACTTTCATGTAGAACATGACTAAAGCAACTTTAACCTTTCTCTGTAATATGTTCATAATTTATCCTTATAATATTGCTTTGAAAAAAGCTAAAAAAAAGAAGAAAAAAGCTGAAGTTGTCTCACATGACAACAGCAAATGTTAGTTTCCTTTGCATTTTGTTGTAATATTTTTTAAATCGTTAACTTTAAAAAGTTTTTCAAGTTATCCTACTATGCACCCTTGGTGGAAAAAGTTGTAGAGATTCAAATTATATTTTTAGCTTAAAAATAGAAAATAAATTATTTATGGAAATATAAATACTATTTCTCATAAATTTAGAATTGACGCATTTTAGAAGTCGACTAATTAAATCAAAGCGCAATGCATTAAAGAACCAGAGAGAAAAAAACTGCTTGAAAAAAATTCAGAACTGAAAATAAAATCTTTATAACACACGCATTTTGAAACAAACATTTTTGTACGTGTTTTGAAAATACTATGAACTTTTCTTTTCTTTCTTTCTTTCTTTCTTTTTCTTTTGTAACAAAATACGTTCCTGTTTTTCTCGCATCTTCTTTGAACATTTCTTCGGATTGCACACCTAATAAAACTGCTCACATAAAGTATATTATGAATAAAACTGAATCAAAATAAATAACGATACATAAGCAAGTATTAGTATGTTCTTTTTTTGTTAACCGACTTCAAAAAGGAGGCGGTTATCAATTCATACCGTATGTATGTTTTTTTTTTTTTTTTGTTTGTCCACTCATAGCGTCTCACCTAGTGAACCGATTTTGATGATTCTTTCTTTAATGGATAGGGGATGGCTCAACTTAGGTCCCATTACTTTGTTTGACCATATTTGTTCTTTAGAAAAAAAGTTATGAGCAAAAAACAGTAAATTTTATGCAATTTCCCTATTAAATGATTTTGTAGCGAAGTTCACACTTTTCATCCCTGGATAACGGTGGCTCAGTGGTAGAATTCTCGCTTCCCACACGAGCGACCCCAGTTCAAATCCTGACTAGGACAAAGTGAATTTTACTAAAATTTCGTTTCTACTGTTTCCCGTATTTTCTCGAATCTTCTATTAATTTCTGTATCTTTCCAAGTCTGGAAAGTTCCAGCACTTTCTCAAGTTGTATATAAGTAGATGTAACGTTCATTCGTGGTTCTGAATAAAGATCTCGAGTTGAGACTAACGAGCATTCGCTACATTTGGCTTTCACATTGTCTTCGCTATCTTCATCTACGCGACAATATGAAACTCATTGTTATAAAACTTTGGTGCCCTATAACAGTAACATTAATAGTAATTGTAATGATAGTTTTTAATGAAGGCTTCTCTGAAGCAAGCATCAAATTTCTTCAAGGGATATTTCGATAATGGGGAATCTGGCGCTGTCGTCTCATTTTTGGCGTAAATAATTTTATTTTAGTAACCCTGCTGATTTATAGTAACCCTATGTGAATTATCAAAATCTTCCTTTCTTCAGTGCTATTGCTCCATAGTAGGGGTAAACCTAACCTGGAAGCGAGGTGATTCAGTGATTAGGATCTGCTTAGCCTTTACAATGCTACCATTAGGTTTGACTCAACTACTCTGTAGTATTTTTATCGTTATCATCTATGCCGATAACAGATGATCGGGGCTAAGTAAGAAAATACAGGATTGCATCATGAGCAACTTAGATGCTGTGGAATGTAAATTAGTTAGGAAAAACGTAATACTTAAATGGTTATAATTAAATTAACTACGCATGATTTCCAGAGAGGAACAAATATAAGTTTTTAGTGCCAATCGCTTAAAATTTAACGCGTGTCAATAGTTTTTTTTTTTTTTTTTTTTTAGTATTTAGCATTTTTAAGAAAAAAATGTGAAGTTTCGTGATGGTAACTTCTTATTATTTCTGAAATACTTACATTTACACTAAAAAGAATGAAATAAAAAAATTTTGAAAAAAAAATAGAACCGACTTCAAAATTGCTCTAAAAAGTGAAAAATAATTTTATTCTTTAAACACCATCGATAATGCTTTTAAACATAACTTTTGAAGTTGGCGCAAAAACGATAGATAAAATCATTCACAGTCATAACTCAAATACAACTATAAATTTAACCAGGACCAGTTTCTTCACTATCACATACATTATGCATTGATGACAGCATATTTGAATAGCGATATAAATGTTTCTTCGTAACTTAGGATGCTTTTTCTGAAAAAAAATATGAACGAAGCATGGTTACACTGGATTTTAAGTTTTGTTTTTGCGCCAACTTCAAAAATTATGTTTAAAAGCATTATCGATGGTGTTTAAAGAATAAAATTATTTTTCACTTTTTAGAGCAATTTTGAAGTCGGTTCTATTTTTTTTTCAAAATTTTTTTATTGTTTTGAAACTCATCAGGGAAAAATTCGTTGAGTTATTATATTTTTACCTCTCCCTACATCCCCGAGCGGCTGCACTGTGCTTAAATATCCTAAAAGCGATTTCTTTTTTCTTTTTTTTTTTTGGTTGTTTATAGATTTTATTCCTTTAAACATTTTTAGTGGGCAATTCGAGCACTTTCTAATATCCGGCGGAATACGAATATAACATTCGAATTCCTAACTTATCCGAACTTCTTCAAAATGTCTGATAACATTACGCAAAAGAACAAATGAAAAATACAAGGAGGAAAAATGCAGGAAAGATGAGTAATGCCGAGAAATTGTGATTCATATTTCGTTTCTATTAACACATTATTCATTGTTTTATGTTTTTTTAATTGTTTCTGTGCGTGTGAAAAGTGAAACGCTGTAATTTACAATTACTTCGCTTGCAATGATGTTAAAACTTTAAATGTCATAGCTTCTTTCATTAATTTCTTCGTTAACACAAATCAGTCAAAAAAAAAAAAGTTCAAAATTTCATTTTTTTATTGCCACAGTGATTTAACGAAATTTCGACAGCCAACAAGAATTAATTTACCGAACTCGAGAATTTCATTTGCATCTTATAGCTAGCTCTCATTCTGGGCGAACACTTCAATGCTTCATTCATCTTATTCATTGTTTCTGAAGCAAAATCAGTGAGATAAATTATCGGTCAGAATGGTGGCGGAGCTCGACTTCAGGTTACCAAGAAATCCAAAACTATACATGAATAAACAGGTTACGCTAAAGGGCCTGTAAAATGCATTGCGACGGGCCAAATGTGAAAACAGGTAGGAACTGATCAAAGGGCGAAAATGATGATCAAAAATCATATGTCAATATCCACCTTAAGTCTATCATTTTACACATATTAGATTGACCATACGATTGAAAATGTATTACACTGTTAGCTGTAAAAATCATTCTGTCTGCTTTCAGCAGTCAATTGCGCTATCACTCCCACTTTTTGAGCAATCACATTGCTTATTGTTCTCATTTGACTGTTTTGAATTCCTATGATTTTATTTCCCCCCGCCTACCTCTGCAGCATCACCGTCGACCGGCCTCACGATGCTGCTCCTCTAGCGAAAACAGTCTCCAGGTTGCGACTATATCCTACACACACGCGCATACACACACCTACACACAACCATACACACACATGCATACACACACCTACACACAACCATACACATACACACACACGCATACCTACACACACATACACAGACTCCTACATACACACACCTACACACACAGACACAAATACACATACACACACATTCATGCCTGCATACAGACGTAAACACACACCCCTACATACACACACACACTCGTGATTGCGAAAAACGTAATTTGAATTCCAGATGTCAAAATTCAAAATAATTTTGTTTTATTTCTTTTTTTTTTATCAATATCATTTGTGATTATTTTTGTTAATTTCAATAGTAAAAATATTTTAAAAAATACACGTGGTGATTAGTACTTTCACTTTAAAAAAAGTATTTTTTATCGAAATTGCTACTATTAGCCACTGGCGACAAATGAATTTTTCCAATGTTGTCTTTTATGAACTAATTTCTCTTATCAAGCTTTATATTAAGCTAGTGGTACCCACACGGCTTTGCCCGTAGTGTAAAATTAAAAGGGCATTTGATTCTTCTGTATATTAATGGATGATGAACTTCTCGCTAATTTGTTATGTTATTTTGCCCGCCCATGTTATGGGCCCACGTTATGATAGTTTACTCGTCCATGTTATGATAATTTAAACTTCCATGTTATGATAATTCGCTCGGTAAAATGTTCTTAAAATTGGAATAGAAAAAGAACAAAATCGAATTTTTGAAAAATCGCTTCAAAGGTGCTCACCGCTATTCTACGAAATAATTTTGTGCCAAATTTCATTAAAATCGACCGAACGGTCGAAGCACGCAACAGAGATCCAGATATCCACAGATCAAGACACAGACTTTCAGCTATATTATTAGTAAAGAAAAGGTAAGCCATCTTAGGCCCCAAATTAGTGGCCACTGATGACTTTACGATGCTCTTTGAACTATTTTTAGAGATTTCAGGGTGCTAGTCTACAATGAACAACATTCACTTACCAAGCACTTTCTTCTTCATTAAGCAGGGAGTGGTTGGCAAGTGCGCATTCTTTGAATCAGTACCAAATAAGTTTTGAAAGGTCGTAGTTCGCACACTCTTAAGCCACGCTTCATTTTGTAAGGGTTCTACCGCCAGTATACCAGAAGTATCAGTTTGCTTTTTAGAGTGCTATGCTATCAACTAACAACGTTTACTTACCAAGCACTGCCTCTTTCATGAAGCAGGGAGTGCTTGGTAAGTGCACGCTTTAAATCAGTACCAAATTAGTTTCGAAAATTCAGAGGTTGCTCACTCTTAAGCCACGCTCTACATTTTGTGAGGGCTCTACCACCAGTATACCGGAAGTATCGTTTTGCTTTTCAGGGTACTGTGCTATCAACTAACAACGTTTACTTACCAAACACTGCCTCTTTCATGAAGTAGGGAGTGCTTGGTAAGTGCATTCTTTAAATCAGTACCAAATTAGTTTCGAAAATTCAGAGGTTGCTCACTTTTAAGCCACGCTCTACATTTTGTAAGGGCTCTGCCACCAGTTTACCGGAAGTATCAGTTTGCTTTTCAGGGTACTGTGCTATCAACTAACAACGTTTACTTACAAGCACTGCGTCTTTCATGAAGCAGGGAGTGCTTGGTAAGTGCACGCTTTAAATCAGTAACAAATTAGTTTCGAAAATTCAGAGGTTGCTCACTCTTAAGCCACGCTCTACATTTTGTGAGGGCTCTACCACCAGTATACCGGAAGTATCGTTTTGCTTTTCAGGGTACTGTGCTATCAACTAACAACGTTTACTTACCAAACACTGCCTCTTTCATGAAGTAGGGAGTGCTTGGTAAGTGCTTTCTTTAAATCAGTACCAAATTAGTTTCGAAAATTCAGAGGTTGCTCACTTTTAAGCCACGCTCTACATTTTGTAAGGGCTCTGCCACCAGTTTACCGGAAGTATCAGTTTGCTTTTCAGGGTACTGTGCTATCAACTAACAACGTTTACTTACAAGCACTGCGTCTTTCATGAAGCAGGGAGTGCTTGGTAAGTGCACGCTTTAAATCAGTAACAAATTAGTTTCAAAAATACAGAGTTTGCTCACTCTTAAGCCACGCTCTATATTTTGTAAGGATTCTACCACCAGTATACCAATAGTATCAGTTTGCTTTTTAGGGTGCTATGCTATCAACTAACAACGTTTACTTACCAAGCACTGCCTCTTTCATGAAGCAGGGAGTGCTTGGCAAGTGCACGCTTAAAATCAGTACCAAATTAGTTTGGAAAATTTAGTGTTTGCTCACTCTTAAGCCACGCTCTACATTTTGTGAAGACTCTACCACCAGTATACCGGAAAGATCAGTCAGCTTTCTAATGAATTTTCGATTCATTAGCTAGAAGATATTTTTATGTGATAATTGGTGTAAAAAGACTTACAAAAGGGGACGAGGCATAAGAATGAACGAAGATAGGATTTTTGAATTTAAATTGGCACATACAATTAAGCAATGCTTGGAAGTTAATTTCGTTGATTAATTGCACAGCACACTGAACGGTCTGAAAAATGTCTGCATAAAATCATAAACTCCTCAGTTTCAGTATTTGTATCAATTGTAGTGGATTTACCATCTCCAAATGTCGTAATTGGGAGGAACTTCCATGGCCATGGGATAGGCCCCCAAAAAATGCGTTAGGTCGGGCGCCCAAGCTTACTAATCCACCGACGAGTATCCAGTCATTTAAATGTAGCAACTAATTTGGGACAACGGTTTCAACCTCAGTCGAGCAACTAATTTAGGCCAAAGGGAAATACTGTTCAAACATGGGAAAAAGACACGAGATAAAAAAAAACTTCCTTTCATACTCTTCACGTATGGGACAAAAGACACAAAAAACTAAAACTTCCTTTTTTCTACTACAGTCAAACCCGCTATAACAAATCCTCTACGTACTGACTTAAGAGATCGCTAGAGCTGAAGGTTCACTACATCCCATTCTTCAAAAAAAAAAAAAAAAAGAAAAAGAAAAAAAAAAAAACTCCTAATTTGCTAAAATTCTTCAAAAATAAACCTCTCAGTTACACGACGTTGTCATTATGAATTAGGGCAATGAAGTTAAATATTAGTATTAACTAAAGGATGTCCCAAAATTAACGCAAGATTTGAATTTGCCACCACTTTTTCCATAAATTGCTGGCAGCCACGAAAAAAGAACAATTTGACAGTTGAGAGTTTAGGGTTAGTAAAAATGGCGTGTTATTGTACCATACAGCTAGAGAGAGTGAAACATTTCAATTACTGCATGAGGCTGCCTAGTCGCGTACTCTCTCATTTCGGTCATCAGAATTGTCACCCTAGATCGTGTGATTTAACATTTTTAAATTTCTTCTTATGGGGTTATTTGAATTCAAAGGTCTATGTCAACAAGCACACAACCACCCGTGCATTACCGTGTTGCGATACCGAGCGCCAATAACAGTAACTGCATGACCAGCCTCAACTTGTCATTATTTTTGAAACAATTGTTCAATAATGAAAGCGCGTTATTGTATTGTATAACGCTCCATTTTTGATTACCCTAAACTCTCAGCTGTCAAATTGTTCTTTTTTCAGGGTTGCCAACCATTTATTGCAAAAATGGCGGCAAATTCAAATCTTGCGTTAATTTTGGGACACCCTTTATATTGACTTAGTTGTAAGCAATCTACAGAAACTAATTGTTTTTAAAAGTTTATCCATACCATGGAAGAAGAATGGAATTTCGGTTGCAAGCTTTTGAATTTTATATGCATTTTGCTAATATTTTAGCCTACTATTGCAAACAATATCACAATTATGTATATTTATTGATTTACAGTTTCTGTCTCAAAAAATTTGTTCAAAACATTGACAGCTGTCATTGGTGTAGAAGTCGTAGGTCCTAGACTTATAATTTATATTTCTTTATTAATCTCAGAAGATCACTGCACATTCAAGTGGTTCTTCCTAAATGTTTTTGAAATGTTTATAAAATACTGCAACTCATAAAACCAGAAAATCTTCTTTGTTCATGTTTACAGTCAAAAATTCTTTCAAAATTAACTTTATTTTAGATAAATCCACTTTAAAGCAGGTTCGTTTACGAAAAAATACTTCCCCACTTTTTTCAATACAGGATGAAAAGTTTAAAATTGTAGAAATTTTTGGATCGCCCGATCTAGCGTTTGGAGATCGTTGCAAGCGTCTGTATTTGCATTAATGACTTAGAGCATCACTTTGGACATTTAAGAAGTTCACTACAACCAGGGAATCGCTATATCCCGGGTTCGCTATAGCGGCATTTACGCATGAAAAAAAGACACAAGATGCTGAAACTTTCTATTTTCTACTGTTCAAGTATAGAAAAAAAAAGACACAAGATTCAAATATTTTCTTTTTCTACTGTTCACATGTGGAAAAAAAAACAAACAGGACACTAAAACTTTCTTTTTTAAACGATTTTTAATGCTCATTTTGTACAAACATAGAGGAAATGAAATGGAATACGTATCAGGGCACATCACAAAATAAGCTCGCTCTCGTTGCACTGCTATGAGAACTTGACGAGAGGACAAAACCGTCATAAATATATCTTCACTCGTATATACAATCTATTATTTTGAAACAACTAAGAATCACAATAGTTTCACTCTTGAATCACAGCTTGTCTGAGCTTGACGATGCGTATCAGTTCGGGGATAATCACAAAACGATCGAAATTCTAACAGAATTTTAAAAAATACATCTAGAATAATTACAGCTTTGGAATAGTACACACTTTGATAAATTTTACTGTATTCTGCATTAATGTATTTAATACGTTTTAGTTCGAAATTTTTGAAAATATCATTCATGTTTAAAAATTACGTAAAATTTATGCAAATGTTTAACTACCCGTAAGAACAAAAATGTTGTTGAAATTTGAAATCATTCAGAAAGAAAAATCATGTTTTCACCATTGCGTTTGATTATCTTTTTAGATTCGAACTCAAGACGCGTTTTTTTTTTTTTTTTTTTTTTAAATAATTGATCAAATATTATTCGAACACATAGAACTCGTTTTCTAATGTGAAGCAAGATGATCATCAAACATTTTAAGGAATCTTTAATATATAGGGTTTTCCGTTTTAATTTGCAAGACTTTTATTTTCGCAACCATTAGTCCTAGATGTATGCATCCAATTGCAAAAATGTTCAAAACCAGATGCAGAGTTAAGGTATTGAAAGTTTGAAGCAAAAATAAAAATGAGTCAAAAAATTAACTTTTTCTACGGGCCCTAGGTCCCCCAACTTACATTTAGAGAAATAACCTTCATTAAAAACTACTACTGACACAAAAAACTTGACATTTTTGCGAACGAACTCAAAGAGATATTCCAGTTCAAAATTTTAAGGGAGCATACTAAAGATGAAATTAAAACTTATCGCCCTTTCAGAAGAATGACAGGGTGTCGAAGTAAGAAAAACAAGGTATTTATACCGTGATACGCAAAATCACACTACAAAACCTGGAACAATTTTAAACCATACAGAAGACAACTAAAGACAACTCCTTCACTTCTCTCCCGAATTGTAACAAGACCTTCTCGGTTTTGGTGGGAGATGTGGAGTGACTTTCTATCGCCGTCCAACAAAGAAACCCTGAAAAACAGCAGCACCACACAGAAGATGAAATTGGGTCTTAACGTTCTTTCAGAGGAATGACAAGTTGTCGAAGAAAAAGAACAAAGTATTTATATTTTTCATTGCTATTCCAAAATAAATGCAAATGTTTTGCCATTAACGCAAAAAAAAAAAAAAAAAAAAAAAACACTACAAAACCTCGAACAATTTGAAAAATTACTCTATGCACACGTATAATTTTTTACACTTGTTAACCCCTATATTTCCCCCCAAGCGGTGTTACTGACATCGAGTGAAAAGTGATGTAAGTCACAAAATGCTGCGTTTCATATCCCGGTGAATATTGATCGCACTAATATCAAACTTTTGTATTGGAATTATTTTTCAATAAAGATTATTTCCCTAAACATAAGTTAGGGGACCTGGGGCCCGTATAAAAAGTTTTTATTTTTTGACTTATTTTTACTTCAAACTTTCAATATCTTAACTCTGCATCGGGTTTTTAACATTTTTGCAATTGGAAGTATACATCTAGGGCTAAGGGTTGCGAAAAGAAAGGTCTTGCAGGTTAAAACGGAACACCCTGTAGAATTAACCATACTTATTCTTTAGGATTGAAATACTTTAATGTCCTAGGTGTTCAAAAACCTTAATTGAGATAACTTCGTCGCAAAAGCTAAAAGTCTTGTTTCGACGAGTAACTTGACCAGTGAAATCAGTTCTAACTGACTTTAATAACATCAGCTTTAGCAACTTACCCTGGTAGCTTTAATCAACTTTTTTATTCTACGATTTAAAAAGCGAAATTGAAAATATGAATAATTCAGACTTTGAATATTTCAGATCATTTAAAGCTGCTATGCAGAGAGTTTGAAGGTAATGTTTTTTCCTGAACAAGCGGTAAATGAGGCACAACTGCTATTCAAACTAAAAATTAAATTCTAAAACGTACTTCTAGTTTAAAAAAAATAACCTTTAAGGTTATAATGGAATAATAAAATAATAAATAAAACCTTGATCCTCCATCCTTTTCGACTCATTTACATAACATTTATGGCAATGGAATTTAAAAACGAAATACAAAATTTAAAACCGTTACTTTTAACCAGATTCGGGGGCTTCGTCCGTGCTCGCCAACCTTTGTTTGCCACCAGTGGTGGCTCAATGCCGCCTGCGGCGCGTAATTGATGACTTTTATGTTTTTACTGCTGGATGTTCCTTAAGTTTTAGAGGAGTAAGACAGGGGGGAATGGCTTTCCTTGGATGTCCTGCATCCAGTGGTACCATTATTGACCTGGTCAACATTGACAGTCCGGAGATGATAGGGTTACAGTCACACTCACACACACAAACGAGCACAAAAATTAATAGTACAGATGAAAACTGGCAAAAGAGATACATAAAAGAAATTTAACATGTATATAATGTATCAAAGCATTAATACTCCAATTCCACAGTTGTATTCCTCTTCAGTAAGCGAAAGACATAGTGTTCTTGCCGACACGCCATTTTAATTGTGCTGTTTTTAGAACATTTTTTTTGCATCTTTTCTCTTACAAACCTCTAGAAGAATTAAGTTTTATGATTTTTAAACAAGAATGTAGATCTTTATTCCTTAGATACATCCAACTAGAGCCGCTATATATACAGGTCAGCGCATCAGCCTAAAATTAGCCATTTGATCGGATTTTTCATTTCTGCGGAGCTATGGGGGGTCAGAGCAAGGTTTTGGGTTTTTCGAAATTGGCCAAAAAGGATATTTTTTTTAATAAACAATTCACGTGCCGCAAAAATTGCTCGCAGTGACAAATCACCAAAAGCTATAATTTGCCAGAAAAGAAAAAGAAAAAAAAAATAATTTGAATTCTGACATTTTGAATTCAAATTATGTATTTCGCAATCACGAGTTGCGACAGGACTCTATTCATTGGAGTTATTGTTTCTAGAAACGGCTCCTGTCCCCCAAGCTTGCCCCTCCTCCTGGGTGGTTACGTGTGTATAGTTGTGTGTGCGTAGGCGCGCGTGCATGCATGTGTTGGCTTGTGTGCGTGTGCATAGACCTGCGTGTATGCACATAGGCGTGTGTGTGCCGGACATGGACATGGACACCTCCGACCAGGAAAAGCGGATAGCTCACGACCAGGGGACAGCCGCCGCGCCGCCTGCAGAGGCCGGTCGGCGGTGGTGCTGCAGAGCCGCTGATCCAAGCTGAAAAATTAGCCACAACGTCAAGAACGGTCAAATGAGAACAATAAGCAATCGTGATTGCTCAAAAAAACATTCAAACAAGCACTCCGACCCAAAATGGCTGATCTTAAGCTGATGCGGCGGCTCGTATATATAGAAGCTTCACAACGAAACGCTTTACAAATTTTTGAGAAGTCGACTGTTCTATTTTGAAGCAATCTTTAAAGTTTTAGAATTCCTCAAAGGAAATTGAATTGACGTAAATACGTTTCAAATTCTGAAAACCACAAAAGATGGCCACTTAACGTAACAAACACAACGCGAATGAAAATGTTATTAAAATACAATTTGCTAAATAGTAATATATGGGTTGAAATATTTAAAACCGATGTATGAAAATGTAATCTTGGTAAAATTTTACTTTGTTATAAATTAGTTATGTACAGAAGTCTTTAAAAAATACCTAAAATCAAAATATCCTCTTAAAAAAAAGCATTTCTGTATTTAAACAGAAGTTAAAGCTATTATCACAAGCAAAAAGGTTTCTCTAAGTATGCGCATTTCACAAAATGTTTCAATTTTTTTCTTCTGTGCTATTTGTAACCACACTAAAAGTTGCTTACGTTTAAGAACCACGAAGATGTTAAGAACCACGTCTGATCTGTTAGGGAATTAATTCATTATTTTAGCCAAATTTTGGAACTTTCTGGCAGTTTCTATCGCTTTACTTTTTGTGTGATGAAGATTATTGTAAGAAATCATGTCTTTCAAGTTTGATTTCCTATATTACAACAGACAAAATGTGACCAATACATTAAAACAATGTTATTTTAATTTGAAAGAGTTTGCTATTGCATATCATTGGTATTACATAATTATCGAGAAATCAAGGATTTAAAAAAAAAAAAAAAAAAAAAAAAAAAAAAAAAAAAAACTCAAAAAAACTTTTGACCTAAGATAAAAGCTTAAAATAGGAAGGAATACATAAACCCCATTAAACCGTTTATTAAAGAAAAATATTTCATTATTTCGGATATATATTTAATAATTGGAAGCCTCGATTTTCTTTGATCTTTATAAGCAGTATATTAGGTCAAATAGGGAAGATAGACAATTCAATATAGTTATTTACATTATATACCTATAGTTGAAGCCATACAATAACTTTGCGTGCTTTTTTTTTTTACATTGAGTTATCATTTTCTGCAATATTGCAACAAAATAATCATATGCTGTCTCCCAAAACGAGTCTGATACATTTCAAAAATGTACTTTCTTACAATTTCTTTACATTACCATATTTCTTGATTTTTAATTCAAAAATACACACAGCACTTATTTAAAAAAAACAATTACTTGAGAAGAAAGATAATTTTACGGAACACAGTTTTGGTTATATACACAGCTTAAATGATATTTGGACCTTAATTAGTAATTATTGAACGAGTAGTCTATTTTAAATGTTTTTTCCAAAACGCGCATTTAGTTTTTGTGCATGACGAAAATATTTAGTTTTCAAAATGAACCCTAGTTATCTCCCATCCGTGCCATTGAAGGTAAACTTTAAAGCTGGGGTTCCCAAATTTTTTGATTTGTGACGCCCTTTGAAGAATTAGAATTTTCTCATGTCATCTTAGTCTACCTCATTATATATATAAAAAATCATGTCGCACACATAGAATAGTGAAATTGCATCTTTTCAGTTAGATTACCATTCTTGCTCTCCCCCTTCCATTTTACTTCGATATATTGATGCCGTGGACACATCACGACGCCCTTTGCCTCTCCCTGAGGCATCCCGGGTATCACGGCACCCATCCTGAGGACCTCTGCTTGAATGTGTACCGGAAAACCATTATATTATATTCTTTTATTTCTGTAACTTGTAGTGAAACAAAAGAATGATTTGCTAAATTATCACGCAAGAACTTTGTGCGAGTTAACGAAGCAAAACTCGCATTTGTTTTTAGTCGGTTTTATAAAAAATTATATAAATTTGGAAATGATCAAAGTTTTTATTAGTCATTTTTAAACGAAGAGAAACCTTGTAAGGTTATATGAAAACTCAATTTCGAAATTAAAATTGCATTACTGAAAATTTGTCATTTTATGTCCCGTGTTCAAGGAAGGTAACAATGCATTTTCCATCAGTATTTACAAAACAATAATAAATAAATAAATAATTATGAATAAAGTTGTCCTGGTATTTTTACTCTTTAACTAAATATTTTTAATAACTTTGCAGGTATTTGTATTTGTTAATTGTAGTCGACTGTATTTGAAGCCCACTCGGTACGCACTAGATTCTGAAATAAAAAGTACATATTCTAACAAAACATTTCATCACCTGAATGTAAGTTGGACAAAATATTTTTTTAACAACTGATTAAAACAAGTTAAAGCGATGTAGCATGCGAACTCATGATTTAACTGTTGTTAACTTTTAACTTAAAGACAGAATTTTCACTAAACAATGAGAAATGTGAATTCGCGAAATGTGAATACAGTATAAAAATGGAAGTACACAACCATTTCATCCGTTTTGGCTTTTAAAAAATCACTTTAATTGTTCCGTCTCGGAATCTTTAGAAATAGGCATTTATGAGAGACAGGTCTGTAATAGTTTTACAATAAGCGTTGTACAGGCAAAGCATTTAAATTTTTTCAGAGCCAGATACTTAACGCCTAACACTCTTTAAAATTTTCACATTCCAATAATACTTTTGCTATTGGTGGCAAATATTTAATAAGTTTATCAGCATTCAAGCAGTAACAATTAAAAAATTGTGCTTTAGCTAAATCACAAGTTAGCATTTTTGTTTAAACTTTTAACCAATTCTTACATTTAGGTGACAAAATTATCAAAAATTAATGTTCACAATTTTGATGTTGAAAATGTTTCTGCTGAAAGATACAGTCATCACACAAAGCTTTTTGGCATCTTGGACATTCTGAAACAAATTTCAGTTCATCAAGTATCTCTTGCTTTAGATTCAAGGAAGTATCACAAAATATATTTGGTGAAACTACATTAGCTGAAGGAGATGATTTTAAACTTATCATTTGAACGCGAGAAGATCCACCTTTAGTTACTGTTTTGGGAAGGAAATTCAATGACTCAACATGAGCTGTTCGAACCGCAGAGCGTGATGTTGAGCTGAGCTCAGCTTCATTAGCTGTAACTGGAACAGAAGTCGATGGCCCTTTACCCACTTTAGTCCTTTTTACAGGAATGCAACACAGTGGATCAGTTTCTGCTAAATTTGTTAGAACAGGGATGGTATCGAATGTTGTCGTTTTTGTGAGAGAATTCTGTCGAAAGCAAACTGAAGTAGGTATTTTAATTATTTGATCCTTGTTAATGCACGTTTGATACTTTTGGTGAATGGAACTCTCGCTCCGGAACAAGAGACTTCTAATCAACGAATCAGCAGACGTCCTTTTCAAGGTCAAAACAACCGACCGTTTAGATACTGACCTTGACAGTTCATTACAGGAAGGCTTTTCTTCCGGACAGTTGCAGTTCGTCTCAACGCAGTTCTTAAAGTTCGTTCCAAGTATACATGAACCGCTACATTCACTGATTTCGTCCGGTTTCTCCTGCGCAACAACCTGTGCTCGTTTTATGTATATTATTTTCCTACTTTCTAAATTACTGGAAACAGCGACGCCCAAGAAAAGTTTTTTTCCAGTACATGACGCACTACTACTTTCCATTTGGTCAGAGCCGTAATTGGGCAAACATGAGCACCTATGTTTTGATCGGTTCATTGTAGAGTTCCTGCAAAAATGGGTCCCTGTCTCTACGGAAAAGCGATTGGGCTGCTTCTTGAATATCCTTCTAAGAGTAGCTCTAAAATGTCTGTGCGACAACCCATATATAGCTGGGTTGTATATTGTGGACATTTTGGCAAATAAACTAGGTAGCACCGACACCCATGGTGTTAAAACTACAGGATTACCGAACTGTCCTATAATTGCTATTAAGGAATAAGGTGTCCAAGAGAGTAGAAACATTGCAATTACAAACATCACCATTTCCGCTGCTTTGTAATCGTTCCTCTTTTTTGGCTTGGTGTAAACCTTTTTGACGTTATTCTTTTTCATGTCTTTCTCGTTTTGAAGAATAGTTCTAATGATGAAAGCATAACAAATGCTAATGACCGTTATAGGAAGCGTAAAACCCAAAATAAAAATGTATATGAAATAAGATCTGTTGGTTGCAGAGCGAGAGAGATAATCGAAGGAGCAACTGGTGAGGAATCCTTCAGGTACGAAAGCACCCCAGCCAAGGAATGGAGGCACGATGATCACTAAGCAGTACACCCAAATAAAGAGAATGGCCAATTTAGCTTTTTCTTGTGTGAAAAGAACACCACGGTACCAAGGCTTTACCGAAATGACCATGAATCTTTCAACAGCAATGACCGTGAGGGTGACAATGGACACCAAGCCGAACAAACCGCAAAGAGCTGCGTAGAGTTCACACCCTGAAACAGAAAATAAAACTTCGTATAGATAAAAGTCTGTAACATTCCGCATATGCACTATAGGTGCGTTCACCGACCTCGACTAGTCAACCGGTAACTACCGCAGCGTTCTATAATCTACTAGTTCACCGCAGTTTAAGCTGGTTGATTGGAGGTTTGAAGCACGCGTGACATTTTTGACCAATACTAAGTTTTTGTTTCACTTGCGTGTTATTCGTCTGACGTCATTAGCTGTCATGTGATCAACTGACCAGTAGCTACCGGTCGAGATCGGCGAACGTAGTGTATGTGTGCACTTGTAATGAAATGTGTGCAATGTCAGCAAAAAGTATTTTCCGAAAAATATCAGTTAAAAGCCCTAAAATATTTTCCAAAATTAATAATTCCATATTTTAATAGCTTGTAAAAACAAAAATTATTTCGCAAAAATTCGTTATTAATAAACCATTTTCAAAGTCAATATAAATAATGTAAACATAGATATTGAATAAAAATAATGCTTTTTAATAGTCTTTGCAATTCAACATCCACGGGGAAATACCGCCGTGAAACGTGAAAATCAGCAATAAAAAATACTGCCGTTAAAATAAAAATCACATGCTTTCCGACTTTTCTACTAAATTATTTCCTAGTTTACAGTTGAATGGAGATTCGAAAAATAAGCAAAGAATTTTTTTTTCTAAAATAATGAAACATTTTTATTCTTTCCTCTTTAGGAAAATGGAAAGCTTTTATATAGCACTGGTGTTACTAAAAGAAAATTTACAAAAATCAGAAGAAGATAATTTTAAACCACTCTGCTAAAAAGTGTTTGCTTGCTCTTAATGCACAAATCTTTATAAAACGTGAGCGGTTTCTCAAAAATACCTATAGAAAAGCTAACACCTTACTAAAAAATAAAGAGGGGCTCGTTTGTTCTATTTCATAAAAACATTGGAGTTTAAAAACTTTAAAGAATACAACTTTTTAAAATCCTAATTAATGAGTTTGTGTTGAACAAATAATTTAAAGTTGTTGAGGGATTATATTCAAACGTCTTACAACAAGTTCTGTTCAATAAAGTAGTGTGCTTTACCCAATACGTGTTTACTAATATAACATTTACGGATATTTACTTTGATAAGTTGGATGTAATACAAATATCTAACTGTCTTGTGCATTTAACAGTTCATTAAACAGGCAGAACACGAAATTTCCCCTGAGATAATGGGGATCCTTCAGGTTACAGTCATATTCACTAACCGATTCGACCATCGGTCCGACAGTCACATTGACAGTCGAAGCCTTCTTAAACAATAAGAAAACGTCAATCTGCAGTTCAAGTTTCTAACCAGAATTGAATAATCTGGTAAATACGGGTATTAGGGTTTGAATAAGTCTCCGACCAGGTACAAAGTTAGAGCGGTACAAATAACCATTAGGACTTGATCCAAAAAGTGTTGTATCAATCAAAAGCATCATGTCCTTGCTAGGACTCAAACAGCAGCTACGGTACAAGAGTTGCCTTCTGTTCTGGAACTTCTACTAATTACTTCTGCTGAATTATTATTTTTTTAAAGATATGCCAACGTTTATTGCTTATTCTTTACCTTTAATTAATTAGCAAAATGCGTCTGAATAAATAATTCATTATTGTTTCCGCAAGAGCGTAATACGTCTTGCAGTATCTGTAATATATTCATTCACCAGCTGCGTCACCTGGCTTTGCATGGTCTACCTCAAAAATAAAAGTAATGTCAAGTGACGCGTGTTAAAAAGCAAGGCTAAGTAATGGTAATAAAAAAAATCTATAAAAGGTTGACTACAGCCTCTAAAAATCCCCACTAAAACCTGGAGATCAGTCCCCCAAAATTCCTTGACTGAATATTGGTTATGGTTTTCAAATAATGTGAACTCCAAAAATAACCATCTGTATTGGTAAAAAGATCAAAAGGCTCTTTTCAGAATGAGAAATTTTTTCCAAATAACATCAATATTCGTGTTTTAAACCCCGTCAGATTTTGAAGAATTGCATCAAAAAAGTTCAATCTACTTCAGGGCTATGTTTTGCGGGCATTTGAATGAGCTTGAAATCAAGGCAATTGAAAAATCATTTCTGATAGAAAGAGCCATTTAATACCATTTTTGGGTTTAAAATTCTAAAATTGAAACGTTTCGATACTTTTTTGGCGTCTACCCCCCCCCCCCCCCCACTTTCTTTCTCGAGTGCCCAAGTACATCTCTGCCAAATTTGTTACAGATCCGACTTAAACTGTGGATTTGTATAGGGAACATGCACACAAACATAAATATATTTATTCTCTGTTTTGTTTATATAGATGTATAATTACTCTGTTTAGCTACTAGAACTTTTTTGAGAGTCTCAATGAATGAAACTATTTTTTTTCCCTTTTTTAAACACTAACACTAATCAGCATTAACCGACTGTCATTCACTTAAATAAGTAAATAAATGTTTTTAAAATAATGATCAAGAAGCGCAAATTTTGCATTTTCTAATTTATTTATTTGTGTTCGGAAACAAATAAATGCCTTTTTTATATAATTAAATTCCAAAAGTATTGTATTTATTTAATTAACGGTACGATAAAAGTATTTCACTGAGCACATTTCTTTTTTTTTATGATTTTTAACTATCAATCGCTATTTCAAACTAAAACTTTTGCAGATCGCAACATTCAACAACTTCTATTTCTAAATGATACGGTTACCGTATATTTTTAGGTATCGCCAATTAGTTATAGCTACTTTTCTATTGTCGCCAAGGTAATAAGTAAACAAGTTGTTTAAGTGACGTCTTTAACGGAAAGGTATGAAATTTACATTTCTGCCATTGAAATGACAAAACTAAATCAAATCATTAGGTATGCAAGACACCTTAAGAATTCATTCAAGCTGATTTAGAAATGACAGATTAATTCACCTCTTCAAATTAACTGAATTGCATCTCTGGAAGATCTATCAGAGTGCATGGCTAAGAGAAAGTTGTTATTCCATTGATTATGTCATTTAAACTATACGTAAAAAGTAATTAAATATTTTTAAAAATAAAAGCTTGGAGGATTTGAATAGAAAATCGTAAAATATGCTTTCTGACGAAGAATTTTAATAAGCATATGAAAGATGGATTTAGCTTTAACGAAATGAAACCGAATTTCAAAAGATAAAGTGGTATGCTGCTGGAAACTAATGGGGTCGTTTCCAAAATTTTAAAAGTATTTTTTTCTGAAAGAGCATGCTTAAAAACATAGAATCTAACCATTTTTTAAATAATTTCTTTAAGTTTAATATTTGAAAAAAATTACTTAAATCGGTGCTCTTTCATCGTTTAACGCTTCTGCCGATGACATCACAAATGATGAAATGCCATTCAGTGTTGCCATTCACGGTCCAAAATATTTAATTCGCATCTTTACTCACGTGTATTGGCAACGATATGGTTGATAGCAAGCATAGAGCGCAATTGTAATTCGCTTCTTAATTATTATAACGTGGCAATGCGGTAGAAAGATGCGCCATATACGCATCATTTGTGACGTCATAAAGACCAAGCCTTGTTTGAAGAATCGGACATTTTAAAAAATTGATTAAAAAATAACTGTTGGGAAAATGAAAGTATTTTCTGAGTCCATGTTATTATTTTTTTTTGCTTATTCTATCAATTTTAGTGACAAAAAGTACTACTTTTGACTGAAGGAAACAACCCCCGTTGTGTGTTTGATGAAAAAAGAAAGATTTGTTCCATAGAAAAAGCGAAATCAATTAATTATTTAAAATTAATAAGGAAGAAGGAAAAGATTGCACCCATGGATTAATAATTTGTTCACATGGCTTAAAAAAGCGTCAATCATGCTTGTAGGTTTTTCTTTTTCTTTTTTTTTTGAAAAACAAGGGATAACTTATAAAATTTCTGCTAGCAGCAAAACAAAACCCATTATTGCTTTATTAATATTTTTTATTTTATTGACGCACTAAATTACATATACAACAGAATATTAAAGGAGCCTAGTGAATGATAAAGAAATCGTATGCATGCGAAAGTAGTTAAATGTTTGGTCTTTAAATAATAGGGTCCAGTTAAAACCATAATATTCCATGGGCCGCATCTGGTACTATGGTACTATTATTAATTTTCTTAGCAGTCGCCCTTCTATCTATAGAAAAAATACAATTACACATTTGGAAAATAGGTTCACATAACAAAAACATAATAAACCGTATTTCTCCTAAACAGGCAAAGTAAAACAATAGCAAAGTATCTAGTGTTCTTAAACAAAATAAATTTAATTATTAATACATTATTACGCTCGGGGTGCAACATAGATCTACCACCTCGTGGTACACCCCAGGAAACGCTTTGTCGACTGAATGATCTACAATTTTAGCAGTGGGCCCTTTGCTGAATAGAAAAGTCTCGACTCTGCAATGCCGTTAATAGGAGGCCCGAATGGGCTATGAATGTTACTTTGTGACTTTCTTTGTTTTCCATTTTTATTTCTAAGCTTGTGTTCTTCTTTTATCTAAATGGGTATGTTTCCTTCATTCAAAAGTACTACTTTTAGTTACTGAAATTGATAGAATAAACAAAAAAAAAAAAAAAAATACACATGGAGCGAGAAAAACTTTTATTTTCCCAATGCTTCATATTTATTTCATTTTTTAAAATGTTCGATTTTGAAAATAAGGCGTGGTCTTTCTGACGTCACAAATGATGAACTTTGGTGCATCTGTCTACCGCATTTCCACGTTATGATAATCAAGAAGAAGAAGCGAATTAAATTTTGCGCTCTACGCTCGCTATCAACAATATCGTTGCAGACACATGTGAGTAAAGAAGATAATTAAATATTGTGCTCTGAGAATGGCAACAGTGAATCGCATTTCATCATTTGTGATGCCATCGGCAGAAGCGTAAACAATGAAAGCGCGCCGATTAAAGTTATTTTTTAAAAATATTAAACTTAGTGAAATTATTTAAATTTTTTTCAGCTTCCACGGTTTTAAGAAAGCTCTTTTAGAAAAAAAAAATACTTTTAAATTTTGGAAACGACCTTATTGTAGCCTGCCATCAGAAATAAACATTAACACGATCCATGAGATACACCGCCAGCTCAGTCATTCCAGCCGAGGACTGCAGTTCCGTGCTTATTAGCACTCATCAGAACGGCATAGGAAGTGACTGAGCTGGAGGTGGAAAAATTCTTAAGGAAGCCAAGAGTGCCAAACAACTAGGTAGCTGATATAAATTATACTGTTCAGCTTACTGAAAATACCTGCCTTGCCTTCAATCTTCAAGTTGAACTGAACCTTTGCTTTGGTCACTCTTATGGTCAGTGCTAATTCTACATTAGCTACCAGTTTGGCTGGCACTCTTGGTTTCCTTAAGAGGTTTTACACCTCCAGCTCAGTCAATTTCTATGCCGGGGTGATGAGTGCTAATAAGCACGAAACTGCAGTCCTCGGCTGGAATGACTGAGCTGGCGGTGCATTACATGTATTTCTGGCCTTAGCCCTGGCTATAGGGCGATAACTTACTGAAAATTAATACGATCAGTTCGCTTTGCAACAAATACTCCTTTTTAATCCGAAAATGGAATACAAAATCAAATATGTGGCATTTTAATACGTTTGCCGAATTTTTACCTAATTTTCCGAACATCCAAGCTCCCATAAAAGACGAATACGCTGCCATCGGGTGTAGAAAGCCATTACACATGTCACTCACAGCTAGATTTACTATTAGCGTATTGGCTGGACTTCGAAGTCTGCGGTACCTAGAAATAGAAAAAAATTGCACACTTTATCATCTTAATGACTCCCAAATATGGGCGAATATGAAAAATGACATGAAATAACTATAAGAAGTGCAAAATCAGTGATGCATATGTATCTACTTGCTAAACATATATGGTGATTTCAGAATATTAGTTTGATACTTTTATCGACGCAATACATTTAGAAGAAAAATTGCTGATTCATTAGTTATTAATTGTACAAAACGTTTTGAAACAATCACTGAAATAATGTTTCTCTGATATGAGTTAGTAAAATGAGAAGCAAAAAAATCCACTTCATTTGAAATGCGATAATAAAATATCTACTAAACTGCAAAAGTTATGCTACTCGATATTTGCATGATGTCAATTTTAAGCGAGGTGATTTACGGTATTCAATAGAAACATTATTGTTCGAAAAAAGGAATAAAATGTTCAGAAAGTTTTAGTTATTGCTTTGTTATTCACGTTTGAAGCTTGGGAACGCTTTGTGCCGCATCGTTAATAAATAAAACGTTTTTTTTCTATTACATTTTAAAGTTAACCTTTTTTTTTTTAACTGGCTCAGACAAAATTACTAAAAATCGGAGCACAAAAACGCAAAAAATAATTGGAAAAGTGTGCCATTTCAGACGCGCTTTTGGATGCTTCTTAAAACAGGGGAAAAAAACTTTAAGTGTAACGTTTTATTCTGAATTTTATTTGCAAGATTTACTTATGGCATAGTCCATATTAAATCTGGCAATAAAAAAAATCCCTTCTTCATAAAAAATCCCATTTTCCTCCGACTATTGGGTTTAAATCGCTACTCATGTGTGTGTTAGCGCTATGTATCAACAACGTATCTTTTAAAATTGTAGGTACTACTTCTTGTGTCTAATTAAAAATCCCGTGATCGGGCAAAATGACCATTTAAATGCGTTCTGAATAATTTCATGTGCAAGAATAATGTTGCACGCGATAACTATGATGCATATCATTCTGCATAAACTAGAAAGTCGCCCGTCAAGATATGACGGGTTAAAATTGTTTCTACTCTTCTATGTTTGAATGAAGCAATTGCCTGTTTGGTGATATTTTGATAATTGAAATTTTAAACCTAACTCCTGTGGATTAACCCTAAACTCCGGTCAGCATTCGTTGTTGACCCCCTTTTGTTTCTTCATTCCCCTGAAATGACAGTCTTACCTGTAAAACAGTTAAGATACCGGATCCAGTTCAGCCTCGTCAAAATAAAGCCTTTCCCTGCAGGTCAAACATTACCAAAAAAATATTATTAAATTATCATGCCGTGGCGCAAGTTTCATTGTTGATGACGTCAGGAGCGTTACTCGATCATTTGCTATTATATATATGAGGATGACCGACGTCAGTAGGGAATAGGTGCAATAATCTTTAGGCAGCATGCATCCAACTACTTTTCTTGTACACGGTAAATGAATGTTTCGTACAAAGAGTCTCGTATAACATTCCGAAGATAATTAAGTACCGGTAATAATTGCAATTTCTACTGTTGATTGTGCTTAAAAATTAAGTAACACTATTAACGGCTCCTTAATTTTTTTAATGAACAAGCCATCACACTGTCAAGCCAAATGCATTTTTTCAATTAAATGCATTGTTTTGAATCTAATTTCACTTGATTTTTTACTGCCGTTAAATATGTTGTCTGTTCAATGTTTATTGGTTGCTTCGGGGGAAAAGTTCTCGTCAGTTTTTTTCTCTCTCGTTGCAATGAAGCATATAACCGAAAAATTGTCTGCAGAATTTTAACTAGAAATATACGAAAAAAGTAATTTTCAAAGGAATTATTAATTGCTAATTTAAATGCACGCTGCATTATTTTCAGTAATACTTTTTTAAAGCTATGTAACTTTTCTCAAAATGTGCTTCATTTACAACTAATATCATTTAGCACCTTTTGTAAGTAACTGTAGATGAGAATATAATTGATCTGAAATTCATAATGCGAACTCGTTAAAATAGGAAATTTTTGAAGTTCTAGAATGCTGTGTACCGTATATATGCAAATTGAGTTCTGAAAATCCTTTCAGTTAATTGCATTGTGGAATTTCATGATAGAGAAAATCGTGAAAGTCTAGTTGTATGCATGAAATTACGACTAAATAACATGTAAGTTTAGAGAGAAGCTAACTCAGTCAAACACGGTGGAATTTGATTAACGTTAAATACGAAATTTTTAGCGTCTTGACAATAGAATTCTAATGGATCTTTAATGGAGAGATTCGATGGTTGGGGGAGCAGAGAGATGGAATTTCCTGAAATGATGATTGATAGTGGGTGTGAGAATGAAATTCTAATGATTTAAAAGAAATTTCTTTGGTTAAAAGGTTATTCGGAAATCATTTAACTTTTGTAATTTATGATGTTGTTAAATGTGATAAAGTAGTTCTTTCATCATGAAAGTTTTTGTGTTTTGGAAACTATTTGCTGTAAGCCTAAATGTCTATGTGTTCATTATTTTCTTTAATGCTTTCAGGTTTCTCCCCTTTACCCTCTTTCGAACAAAATTTTACACAAACATAATTCATTTCCTAAAACGCAGCATAGCCATATAATTAAATTAAAAAATTGAATTATTTGCTGCCACATTATATTTAAATCAGGACTAAACAAAATTTTTAATGATTCTCATTTACTAAACTTACGGGAATTGGATATGTGCCTTCAATTTTTCATATCATCTTGATTTTAGAACTTTTATCAGTAATTTTTACAATTGGTGGTGTGTTTTTCGAACTTCTATATTGCCATACTATTAGAATAATAATTGAAATTAAATTTAAGAACAGTTGCAAAAAGAATGAAATAACTGACATTAGTATTATTTCAACGTCTAAATCAGTATTTACTAGCTGCGATGCCCGGCCCTCCACGATCTACCTCGAAAATAAAAGTTATGTGGAGTGAAGCATGGTCAACAATAATCCTCATATAAATAATAGCCCATGATCGAGTAACCCGCGTGTTTCAACAATGAAACTCTCGCCACGGCATGATAATTTGATAATATGTTTTGGTAATGTTCAACGCGCAGGGAAAGGCTTTATTGTGACAAGGTTAAACTCGATACGGCAACTTAACTGTTTTACTGGTAAGACTGTGTGTCATTTCAGGGGGGTGAAGAAACGAAAAAGCTGTCAACAGTGAACGCTATCTATTGGAGTTTAGAGTTAATCCACTGGAGTTAGTGTTACAATTTCAAGTATCAAAATATCACCAAACAGGCAATGGTTTCGTTCAAATGTAATTTTCACCCGTCATACCTTGACGAGCTACTTTCTGGTAGTTAAATAAAAGAAAAAATACGGTGTAAAACTTCCTGTCAGCGTGTAGAAAATATAATTTTTATAACTCAAAATTATATTTAGACCTCTTTGGATCTTCAGGCGTAAACATTTCATTTCAAGGAATTTCTACCCCCCCCCCCCCTCCTCACAGGTGGCAGAAAAGTTCCTATCTGAATTTTAGCGCATCAAAGGAACTTTTTGCTAAATTTGGCAAAGATCTGACGAAAACTGGATTTGTACAAGAAAAACTCTTATGTGGGAAATTTGTCCTCCTTAGGGAGACGACCCCCTCCCCTTGGCTTTCTATAATAAGCATCACAGGACCTTTGTGACAAAATTTGACAACGCTCCGACATAACTTGTGGGTTTGTTTAAGGACAACACCCTCTCCGTGTAAATGCATGAGCATTAAAGGACTTCTGTACCAAGTTTACACAGATCCGACGTAAACTGTCGATTTGTATAAGGAACATACACACGCACACACATGCACCAACAAGCAACCATTTTTACCATGTGCAGATTACTATTCCATATCTTAAAGACATACAGCAAGTAATTGATTGCATATTTCGGTTTTTGAGCTATGAGGCATTACTTTAACGAAGAAAGTTAAATTGCTAAAACATTTTAAATTAATGCTGTTGAAATAACTGATTTACTTGTGATATTCAATGACAAAAAATATCACAAAATTCAATAGAAAGAAGATTATTTTTTTTGCTCTAACGAACAACTTTTTTTTAACTTTGCTGCTGAACAACTAATTAAATAGAACCTTTTGTAAGAAATTATATGCTCCACCAGGTTAGATTGCGTAACTCTTGCAAGAGGTTCCATGATTTATAATTGGGATTCCCATAATTACTTAATAGGGCTTTTTGCAATTGCCTACTGCATAGATGTTTGAGAGCACCTGAGGTCATTAGAATATAGCTAGTCGCCTATTAAGGCCGAGGAATTCCTAAACGTTTAGCGGGATAACATTTTATGGAATATTTCTTGACCGCTATTCGGGAGAAAGGCAAATTGGCTGCCCATCTTGTAAAAATGCGACATTGTGTAGAACAATAAATTAGTTTGTGTGTTGTGGATACGGAACATTCACTAGCTCTTCAAATATTTGATAAATGACAACTATGAAAATAAGAAGTGGTAATATCCGCTTCATCTTTTGCATAAAACCATTTCACTTTGTGTTACATTTGCATTAAAAAAAAAGCTAAACATTTAATTTTCTTCTAATTTCAGGTATGTCAGCTGCTTAATAATAACTTACTAACATAATTCCAAAACGACATGCATTTCTGAATTGCCATTTGGCAACTTGAGGCTACCGGTTGGAAATCATGGCTTTCTGCCATGTAATTGTTAGCCCTACTCTGATTGTGCGAACCGCTTTACATGATTGACACCAGTTAATGGCTTTATCACGGGAAAAAGCAATAATACGTTTTTATGGGAATAATGGAGAATAACAAAAGTGAGATAAATGGATGATGATCGATAATGCTTATTTGCTTTATTGCTCGATAACGCAGTAGTTGCTTCAAAAGGGATGGGGTTGAACTCATATTAATTTGATTCTCGCGGGACAGAACTCATTTAAAAATGATTTTTTTTTCGAGATTGCAAAAAATAAAAATAAATAAATAAATAAAAAACATGATAATAATAATAATAATAATAATAATAATAATAATAATAATAATAATAATAATAGTAATAATAATAATAATAATAATAATAATAATAATAATAATAATAATAATAATAATTACTAACTGAGAATTGTTTTTATTATTACTTGGTGCAAATGTTGTTTAGGGGAAGTTTGAATCTCCTTTCCAGAAACCAATATCTAAATATTTGGCTCCAAATTTGTAACATTGTGACTAATCTTAGTCTTCGTTTTGTAATCTTGAAGAAAACAGTGTACAACAAGTGTCAGTTTCGCGGTCCGCCGGCCATAAGTTGTGTACCACTGCTTTACAGTAAGCAGGTAAGCTTTTAAAAAGTTCTGCCGTTCGCTGGTAAACTGCGGTATCTGCAGAAAAGAGTTTTCGATATATTTGGGGAAACTGCTTTTGAGTTAAATCCTAATAATAGGAAAATGATAGAATACCTTTTTTTTTCGCGCTTTTATTTCATTGAAAACCAAATAAACAAGCCTGTAAAATAAAACTGACGTACAATAGATTTAAAAAAATGTAAAAAGAAGGGGGAGGGAAAGATTTGCACTTACTGTCATTTTCTTGCCTGTTACTGTAATTTACGGCTTCGCGGACATCCATACCAGTTGGAACACATCGAGTGAGGGGAAATACGGAGTTATCTGCTTCGCCCTGTAAGTCATGTGGTGTATTGGCACTGCAATCGTTTTTTTTTTTTTTTCGGTACAATTTACAATAATTTTCTTTCCTACTGTAAACACTCCATTTAACAGTAATATATGCTATCAAAGTTTCCTGAATTTTTAACAGCGTAAATGACTTTTACAGAGATTTAGTTTCCAGAAACCGAAAGTTTTAATGTTGATTCACATGGCATCTTCCTAAATATCACCAGTAGCGGCAAACTAACAGGACTTCCGAAATAAATATTTTATTGCCAAATTTGTCACCAACTTGTCAATTTATCGTAAAGTGCTTGCTAATTTATAACATTATCACTCTGAAATGAAATCAACGTTAACTTGCAGCAAAAAATCGCGAAACACCCCTTTTGGAACATTCGAATCAGACGGATCAAACGGGGAGGCGCATAACTGAAGTCTACTTACAGCCAACATACAAAATTTCCCTACGCCATACTGTTTTTGAGTTAATTTTGAGTATGTTAAACATAACACACATACAAACGACAAAAGAATGTACGCACCTACAGACGTCGAAAGAAAAGTAGTGATAATTAAGTCCAGGATTGGTCAATAGTGGATGTTTCGGTTGTTAATAGGTTTGCGGGTACATACGTACGGAAATGCCGAATAAATTGCTCAACATCCACTTGCAGGTGAGTAAAATTAAAATTAATGTTATTTTAATGAGCAATCCAAATTGCTTTTTATCCTCACTTGACCGCTATTGACGTTCCGGTTCCTTTTTCAATGTTCCCACGTAATGATCATCTCTAGTAGTATATAAGGAAGCACCACATCCATATATGTAAATTATTCCAATTGTTAAATATATTTATTTATTTCATTTTACACAAACTGCCGAATGGCAACACCTCATTGACGCACGAGATCCTGTTCGATAGAATTTAAATTTAATTGAGCGACGACTTCTTGAGGCGTAACAACGTTATGTGCGATGTCAATAAAGTTTGATTGATTTTTCCTTATAATATAACAGAGTCAAATTTATATACGAAATTACGGAGTTGGTTTATACCTTACCGAGACTTCCTCCTTACCTTAGGTTGGTTTTTCCCTTATAGTTTTGTCATGCTTTGACGAAAACTAACCGATGAAGAATGTGCTATCACGCTACTAACCTGCTAAGATGCTATCGTAATGGGGTTGTTTCCTTCAGTCAAAAGTGCTACTTTTGGTCACTGAAATTGATAGAATGAGTAAAAAAAAAATAACATGAACCCAGAAAATACTTTCATTTTCCCAACAGTTATTTTTTAATTAGTTTTTTTAAATGTCCGATTTTGAAAACAAGGCGTGGTCTTGATGACGTCACAAATGATGCAATTTGACGCATCTTTCTCCCGCGATTCCACGTTATGATAATCAAGAAACGAATTAAAATTGTGCTCTACGCTTGCAACCAACCATATCGTTGCCAATACACGTGAGTAAAGATGCGAATTAAATATTTTTCTCCGTGAATGGCAACACTAAATGGCATTTCATCATTTGTGATGTCACATGACAGAAACGTAAACAATAAAAGTGCACCGATTTAAGTAATTTTTTTAAAATACTAAACTTCAACAAATTATTTAAAAAATGGTTAGATCCTATATTTTAAGCATGCTCTTTCAGAAAAAAATACTTTCAAAATTTTGGAAACGACCCCATTCGGATTGCGAAAACATCTTTTGAATGCAACTTGCCAACATTCAAATGAAAAGCGCCCGAAGGGCCCATTACCAGACGCATATTTTTTTTTTTTTTGTAAAACCAATAGGGTAACGTCACCAGACTCAGACATGCTTAAGACATCGCTCTCAGGTTAACTCAATTTTCTTAGACTTTTAACGTATTAAGACTTTTAAAACGTTTTTTCTCTTATGCAGCTACATATCATCTAACGTTTCGCTGCTTCTGGATCCTTTGGATTAGTTAACTCTATTTTTATTTGCTCAATTTCTAAAAAAAAGGATCGACGCCGAGTAACAGGCACCGAAAAACCTGATGATACTTAGAAACAAATTGCTCAAAGGATGAGTAACAGACAGGATGAGGAAAGGATGACTAATTGACAAAATTTCCCTTTTTCTCTTTCAAATATGGAAAAGTTCTTTATTTTTGAATCAAAAGCCTTATTAAATTCAAATGAACATGAAACATCATCTGACTCGTAGTGGCTGTTCATAACCTTTCACCACTGTCTTGAAAATACTAACTATCACATAAAATTCACTTTGATGACACTAGAAAGCTGCACCGTCTTCATGGTCCGCAGCAACATCAGTTTTACACGCCTTAAAGGCTTATTATTTAAATCTAAACTTAAGACTGTCTACATAAAATAAACCGCCAGCTCAGTTATTCCATCAGAAGACTGCAGTTTCGTACTTTTTAGCACTCATCAGCCCGGAATAGGAAGTAGCTGAGCTGGAGGCGGAAAACCTCTTAAAGGTGCCAAGAGAGCCAAACAAACTGGTAGCTAATGTAGAATCAGCACACCAGACGAGTGACCACAACAATGGTGCAGTTCAACTCAAACATTGAAGGCAAAGTAAGTATTTTGCAGTAAGTTACCGCCCTAAGCCAGGGCCCTAAGGCAGAAATACATAAAATGCACCGCCAGGTCAGTTATTCCATCCGAGAACAGCAATTTTGTGCTTTCTAGCACTCATCAGCCCGGAATAGGAAGTAACTGAGCTGGAGGCTGAAAACCTCTTAAAGGATTATGATCGTCTGTTACTAGACCCTTGTCTGTAACTAAGGATCTTACCCTATGTTTGCTCCTACCGTCAGGAGAGGGCGCCACCAGTAAAGAGACTTTTAAAAAATATGTATTTTTTGTTTTGTGTATTCGTGGGCGGGAATGTGATGAGAGTCTGTCTGGTATCGAAGAAGATGGTTAATGTTTGGTGGTGTAAATAAATCGAATAAATCTAGAAAAAAACCCCGAAAAGGAGTCATCTATTGCGTTTAATGTTTTCAGAGTGCAAGTTGGTGAGTTATTAAACTTGGCTTTCCAGGAAAAAGGGTAAGCCAATCATTTTATTATTAAATGAACTTACAATTCAAAACATGGAGGCACCGACGGGATTTGTTTATTAATTGTTGATGTATGCATCATAAATCGAGTTAAATTCAGTAGATCATTTCCTGGAAAGTAGAATGTTTATTATTCTTACTAGAATCGAAAACGCTAATGATCTTATATAATCGAAACTAGATGTCTAGATGTATTCTGAAAACGAAATTCGTCTGAAAGAATTCTTAATCTCTTGATGTGTTTATTATTCTATTATTTAAGTCCAGAAATGTATGTCAGTTAATTCAAAAATATTATTATTACTTGTGAATTCGAAATGCAAGAAATCTGAATTAGTAAATTCGAAGAATTTGTTTATTATTCTGAGTGACTGTATATTTATAGTAACTAATTCTGGAAATCTGTATTTGTGTTGTATAGTTGCATTAGGTTATTATTTAAAAGATGGCTCCTACTAAAGAAAAAAGTAAAATACCATTAGTGTTCCAAACTCAGATAAAAGAAATCAAAAGGTATTCTGAAAGTGTTGATAATGTAATAGAGTCTAATAATATTCAGAAAGTTCTTGCCTTTAAAGGTAATATATTAAAATGTCTAGAAAGGTTAGAAGACAATTATTATGAGTTTTCTGTTTTGGAAAGCTTTGTGGAAGATGTAGAATATGAAAACTTTACTAATTCTAAAGATCTGGCTGATTTGACATTGGAAAAAATTGAGTCATATTTAACTAGTATTAATAGCAAGCTACAATTCGAAGACGATAAATCGAAAGTGAATGCTTATTCTAACATAAATCTTCCTAAATATGATCTTCCACAATTCGCAGGTGATTTCAACTCTTGGTTGAGTTTTAAATCTATATTCTCTAGTTCAATTGATTCTAATGAATCTTTAACAGATATTCAAAAACTGCAGTATTTACAAAATGCTGTCACTTCAGATGCTTCTAGATTAATAAAGGGATTCGCAATAACTCATGAAAATTATAAACAGGCATGGGAAACACTGTTGAATCGGTATGACAATCAGAGAGAATTGGCATTTTCCCAATGCAAAAAGTTCTTCTCTCTAAAAAATGTTAAACCTACTTCAGAATCAATTTGGGCCATGATAGACATTTGTAATGAAGTACTCAGAAATTTTAAAACATTAGGATTAGAATGCAATCAATTGGTAGAACTTCTATTAGTATTTTCTCTTCAAGATAAGTTGGAAGATTCTATCAAAGTCAAATGGGAATTAACCCTTGAAGACAAAAATTTTCCTTCATTAAATAAGTTTCTTTCATTTCTTGAAAAGCAAGCCAGAAGTCTTCAAGGTATCAAAATTACACCACTCAACGAAAAATCAAATAAAGTAATTCACAAACCTTATTCTCTTAAAACTACTGTAGAGTCAGATGACTCATGTAAACTTTGTTCTTCCTCTCATTCATTACATAAATGTGAGAGGTTTTTAAAGATGAATATAAATAATCGCTGGAATTTTGTTAAAAAGTCAAAGTTATGCTTTAATTGTCTGCGAGGGAATCATAGCGTTTCATCATGCAAATTTACAACTTCTTGTCGTGCTTGCAGGCAAAGACATCACACCGTACTTCACCAATTCCAAAGTAGTCCTAAAGAAATCCCTGTCTGTAATTCAAATCAGAATCTAGCTGTTACTAGTGAACAGAATGTAGTTCAGCCATTGGCTACATCTCAAGAACAGTTTTGCCTTGCAGGACAAATGAATTATTCCAATTCAATTTTGCTCTCTACAGCCATTGTTAGAGTTAAGAATAGTCAAGGACAATATGTAAACTGTCGAGCCTTGATTGATGGCGGGTCTCAGACTTCTCTAATTACAGAATCATGCTCAAAAAATTTAAACCTTCCATTTTATGAGTCAGAAAATACTATTTTGGGCTTAGATAACAAAGTTGCTGCTTATGCTACTAAACGAGTCGAACTTCAACTTTCTCCTCATTTTAATCAAGATATCTTTGCCGTAAATGCTTTAGTAGTTAAGGAACTCACTTGTAATTTGCCTAACTTCATAGTATCAAAATTCGATTGGCCTCACATTAATGGACTTCAGTTAGCTGATCCTTCGTTTTTCATTAGTCGTCCTGTCGATATGATTCTGGGAGCTGATATATTCTTTGATTTAATTCAGTATGGAAAAATATCTGGGACTAAAAATCAACCATCTGCTCTAAACTCCAGGTTAGGCTGGTTGCTTTCTGGGAAAGTTTCCACAGCTTGTCAGAGCGAAAGGAAGGTCATGTCTTTAATCAATTGCCATGCATTGCTCGACTTACAAAATCAAATAGCCAAGTTCTGGAAAGTTGAGTCAATTCCAGATGCCAGTAACCTCTCAGAAGAAGATTAAGAAGTCGAAAAATTCTACCTCGACCACACAAGGAGAAATCGGGATGGTAGATATGTTGTAAGTCTTCCTTTCAAAAACGACAATGCATTGGGTGATTCTAAAGCCCAAGCCAAGAGACGATTCTTCTCGTTGGAGAAGCGCCTTCAGGGCAATCCAGAGTTAAGAGATAGATATGTGAAATTCATGCAAGATTATGAAAATCTAGGCCATATGCAACTTGTCCCGAATTCAGAACTTTCGAAACCATCCTCTAAATGTTTTTATTTACCCCATTTTGGAGTTGTTAGGGAACAGAGCGAGACTACAAAGTTACGAGTAGTCTTTGATGCTTCTGCCAAAACTGATTCGAAATTATCCTTAAATGACGTTCTTCATACAGGCCCCAAGTTACAAAATGAATTATTTAATATTCTGTTGAAATTCAGATGTCACAGGATTGCTTTAACAGGAGATATAGAGAAGATGTTTAGGCAAATTCTAGTTTCTGAAGATGATGCAGACTTTCAACGAATATTCTGGAGGGAGAGACCTGAAGAACCGTTAAAAGAGTATCGATTACTCACTGTAACATACGGGACAGCTTGTGCCCCATATCTGTCCATTAGAACAATTCAGCAGCTAGCTCAAGAAGAAATCAAGCAATTTCCAGAGGCATCTAAAGTTGCTCTAGAGGACTTCTATGTAGATGATCTTCTGACAGGAACAAATTCGAAAGAGGACGCCAAGAAATTAGTAAGTCAAGTAATCGAACTCATGAAGAAAGGAGGTTTCCCGATTCGAAAATGGGCGTCCAATGAATCATCTGTGCTGGAATCATTACCACCAGAATTACGAAGTTCTTCGGGATCTCTGCACATAGAAGAGGATCATTTGATGAAAATCTTGGGAATCATATGGAATTCAAAGGAAGACACATTCAGAATCAACATCAGTCCACCAAATGAAGTTAGGCCAACCAAACGACAACTCTTATCAACCATCGCCAAGATTTATGATCCTTTGGGGTTCCTGTCACCAACGACAATTCAGTTGAAGATCATGATGCAAGATATCTGGAGAGAAAACATCTCTTGGGATGATCCGGTCACAGACTGCATTTCCGAATCATGGACCCAATTCAGGAATCAAATGAAGCATCTGGCAGAGATTCAGATTCCAAGATACCTTTCAGGAGATGCTACAGCAAAGCGAGTTCTTCTCATAGGTTTTTGTGATGCTTCCCAGCGTGCATACGCTGCTGTTTTCTACTTAAGAGCTGAGCTGGTAACCGGAAAAGTCCATGTTTCAATGATAACATCTAAGACAAGGGTAGCTCCTGTAAAATCGATAACTTTGCCCAGACTTGAACTTTTGGCAGCTCTGCTTCTTTCTGAACTCTACGTTGTTGTGTTAGAATCTCTGAGAAAGGCAATTCAAATCGATAAATCATTTCTTTTCTCAGACTCCCAAATTGTTTTGGATTGGTTAAAGTCATCTCCCAGCAGGTGGAAAATCTTTGTTGCCAATCGTATCTCAAGAATTCAAAAAATGACTTCTGAAGCATCCTGGCATCATGTGAAGAGTCAAGAAAATCCTGCCGATTGTGCTTCACGAGGTATTGCAGCTTACAAGCTAAAAGTTCATAAACTGTGGTGGTCAGGGCCAGAGTGGCTAAGTCAGGATTCTTTACACTTTCCATCAATTGATTTGTCGACTTCCTCTGAAGAAGACGTGAAATGTGAGGAGAAGTCATCCACCGTTCTTACTAATGTCTCAACATCAAGTCAAGGCAGCTATTTTTTGGAAATCATAGCTAGGTATTCATCATTCTCACGTTTAATCCGAGTCATAGCTTGGTGTAAAAGATTCATCAACAATTGCAGATCATCTAGAGTTACTGGTGTGCTAACATCAAAAGAGGTAGATGATGCTACCAAGATTGTTATTCAAACTGTACAAGAATCAGAGGTTCATTCCGAAATTCAACTCTTAAAGAAGAGACATCCTCTTCCCAGCAGCAGCAAGCTTCTGCCTCTGGGTATTTTTCTGGACACAGATGGAATAATCAAAGTTGGAGGAAGATTAAAAAATTCGAGCCTGAGTCCAATTCAAAAACACCCAATCCTCCTTCCTAAGAGCCATCACTTCACTAATCTGGTCATTCAGTATTTTCATCATATCAGTTTGCACAGTGGACCTCAACTTACCTTATGCTGCATTCGACAGAAATTCTGGATTCCTTCTGGCAGAGGAGTAGTCGGAAGACTTTTATCCAAGTGCCAAACCTGCTTTCGCTTCAGAGCCAAATCGAGTGAGCAGCTCATGGGGAATTTGCCTGCAAATAGGTTCAGTACTGGCAGAGCGTTTTTAAACGTTGGCATCGACTTTGGAGGACCATTCATCACCAAACCCAACGTTCCTCGAAGCAAAGTAAAATTAAAATCCTACCTAGCGCTCTTCATTTCCATGGCAACAAAGGCTGTGCACCTTGAGGTTGTTTCGGACCTCTCAACAGATGCCTTTTTGGCAGCATTCCGGCGCTTCATATCCAGACGAGGAAAACCAACCAACATGTTTTCCGACAATGCAACTAACTTCAAAGGAGCCTCTTCATAGCTAAAAGAACAGTTCAAGCTAATCAAATCTGTTGAAGTGCAGAACTTTGTAACTCAAGAATCCATTAAATGGCACTTCATACCCCCCACGGCACCTCACGTCGGCGGACTCTGGGAAGCTGGCATCAAATCGACCAAGCAGCTTCTAATTAAAACAATGAAATCAGCTGTTCTGAACTTTGAAGAGCTTGTGACATTGGTAACGCAGATTGAAGCATGCTTAAACTCAAGGCCTCTAACTCCTCTGTCTAATGACCCTCAAGACTTGCAACCTCTTACGCCAGGACATTTCTTGATTGGTGCTCCAATGACTTCTTTTCCAGAAGAGGTCCCTTCACAACCAGCGTGCTTAAGGAAGCGATGGAATTTAATTCAACATCTCCGAGGTCAGTTCTGGAGGAGATGGCACCTGGAGTACCTAAATCAATTACAACAAAGAACCAAGTGGAAGAAACCAAGACGAAACCTGAGAGTCAACGATTTGGTCCTTCTGAAGGAGGACAATCTCCCACCTCTGCAATGGAGCCTAGGCAGAGTTGTTCAAGTATTTCTTGGAGACGATGGTGCTGTTCGAGTCGTGGATGTCAAGACCCAACGAGGACAATTCAGACGCCCTATTACCAAGTGTTGCCTACTGCCAACGGAAGACTGAACTGATAGTCCAGGCGGGGGAGTATGTTTGCTCCTACCGTCAAGAGAGGGCGCCACCAGTAAAGAGACTTTTAAAAAATATGTATTTTTTGTTTTGTGTATTCGTGGGCGGGAATGTGATGAGAGTCTGTCTGGTATCGAAGAAGATGGTTAATGTTTGGTGGTGTAAATAAATCGAATAAATCTAGAAAAAACCCCCGAAAAGGAGTCATCTATTGCGTTTAATGTTTTCAGAGTGCAAGTTGGTGAGTTATTAAACTTGGCTTTCCAGGAAAAAGGGTAAGCCAATCATTTTATTATTAAATGAACTTACAATTCAAAACACCCTACTTCTTGTGCAAGAAAGTAAAAATTAAACTTGCTGCTGAATTTTCTGCCATACTCTTGTTTCCGGATAAATTAATAAAATTTATAACACTGAGATAAGAATAAATCGCTTAAAACGTTTACCTTAATGATAACACGATTTTTTTTTTGAACATAGGACTTTTTCTAAGACTTAAATAACAAACAAATAAACAGAGAAGACCGAAATAGTAAGTATCAATGTGCAATGAAAACTGTACTTCAAAACGTATCGCTTACTAAAAGCGTTTTTCAGAGTGCGAAAGCAAAGAAATCAGTTAGAATATATTAATATAATATAGAACGTCAAGTCCACTGCAAACATCCCATTAAGTCTATCTTGCTTAGTTTCTTCGATTTCCAATCAACTCTTCTATATATTTATACAACTTAATTTAATGGGTGGCAGTTGCTACAAAATGTTTGAAGTCCCATTTCGTTATTGTTGTGATAAGAAATGTTTTGATCTCTCAATCAGTAACTTCTACAACGCCATTTTCTTAAAATAGAAAGTCTTCCTTCTTTTTTAATTTTCTATTTGACAAAGAATTTTCAATTCCATCTTGATTTCCATTACTTTTCAGAGACTCGAACTCCTTAATAACTTTCCTGTTTTCTCGTCTTCTTTCTCTTTCCATTTTCTTATTTTCTCTTTTGATGTGAATTTACCGTCCTTTTTGAATTCGTGGAGGGTTTCAGATGGAATTTTGCGATGAGATAGTTCCTTGTGATTACAAATGACGCAGATATGGCTTTCCATCGGCTAAATATAGTATACTTTTGTTGAGAGAATAAATTTTCGTAGTAACTGCAAGAAATTGCAAGAGTTCTAATCCACATTTGGAACTTTCCCGAGATTGAAAACGGAAATAAAAAAGTAGTTTGCTGAGACTAAAGCAATGGTTCTCCAAATTGTGCTCCCCTAAGCCCTTAGGTTTCGCAGTGTATTTCTGGGATATTTACAGATAAAAATAAAAATGCACCGGGTCATCCAAAAGTCAGGACGAAACATTCAAAATGAATAGTCCGAAAATGAATGAAGATAACGAGCTGATGTGTGCATCACATGACTTCCTTTTACTCCAATTTAATTTCATTTTCCCATTATTGGTAATTTTAATGTGATTCATTAGTTTACTCTCTAAATATCACCAACAGTGGCAAAATCGAAACCAGATTAAAAAAACGTCGCCAAATTTGCCACCAAGTTGGCGACAAAACTTGGCGACCAAAAGACTGGCGATATATCTCCAAGTGTCCGCCAAATTATAACACCACTTGAGTTTACATCGAAATTGATAATGATTTCCCCCCAAAAATGGGCAAAAAACCCCTTAGGAGCATCCGAATACAACCAAAAGGGAATGTGCACAACTAGACTCCACAAGGAGTTCACGTACCAAATTTAAACTTTCTAGGACATACCGTTTTTGAGTTATGTGAGATACATACACACATTCATACGTACATATAGATGTCACGAGAAAACTCGTTGTAATTAACTGGGGGATAGTCAAAATTTATATTTCTGGTGTCTGTACGTTCCTAGGCATATATCCACGTGCGGTCGAGTCGAAAAAAACCCAACATTCCATCGGGGGTGAGCAAAATAGAAATTAAGGCCGATTTTTGAATGACATTTTTTTCGTGAATACAATACTTCCTTTTTTGTAAAAGGAAGTAAAAAGATGCTGTTTGCACTGAACGGATGGAAAAGAATCCGGGTTTGGACCGGAAACGAAACAAAAGTAATTCTGTTAGCGACCAACAAATGGCGCAGTCAGATTTCTGATGCACGAACATGCAAAGCAACAAACGATATAAAAAGGAGCAACGGCAACACATAATGATTGTCAAAGTTTATATGCATGGGAATGCTGTCCACAGTTATGAAAGCTCACTTAATTAAAAAAAAAAAGAGTAATGGAGAAGTAAAAAGCTAAATCGCCTTCTGTTGTAAGGAAACAGAAATATTTTTGTTTCGTTGCCATACAAAACCTGGCTTCTTTTCTATTCGTTCAGTGCATATCGCATCTTTTTTCTTTATTTGTTTTCGAACTATTAATTTTTAAACTTCCTTCTGATTTTTGGATTACTCTGTTCAATAACATAGGTGGCTATAATACTTGGATACCGAATTTTTGCTTTTTACATTCATCATCATCATCTTCTTCATGAATTAGGCTTTCAGCCTGTTCCGGCTTCCTGGTCTGTCCACCGCTATATAGGTCGACCGCGGTTTCGTTTGTCTTTGGGTTGATAGTGTAGTAGATGGCTCTTGGTAGTCTTCCACGCAGCATTCTTCGTACGTGGTCTCTCCATTTGATACGACAATCAGTAATTTTTCCGTTAAGGCTGTAGATCTGTAATTCTTTTCGGAAATCTTCGCTTCTTATTTTGTCTAAGATGGTGCAGTGTTTGACTGTTCGGAGAAATCGCATCTCCGCCGTCTGAATTCTGTTTGTTGTCCGGCTGTTCATGGTCTATTTTTCCCAGCCATAGAGCAGTGTTGGCACTACCATAACCCTATAGAACTTCATCTGAGTTTCTCTTCTTGTCTTTCCTTTTACAGTTCTCATCAGCGTACCACAAATATGTTCGAACTTATACACTTTGTTCTGGATATCAGAATCGTGTTGGTATGAAATGTTGCAGCTAAGGTAATTGAAATTATTGACCTGTTCCAATAATTTGGTTGTTGAGGACGATTTTAGTTCTTACCGGCTCCTTTCCCCGGAATGCCATCGATTTCGTTTTCTGTATCTAGATCTTCATATTGTAGTCTTGACATATTTTTTGTAGTGTGTGAAGGGATCGCTGTAGCTTATCTTCACTCGATTAGATAATGATCAAATCGTCAGCAAACAGTAATGTATTAAGATAAATAAATACCTTTGTGCTGAACAGTAAAGTAAGAAAAAACGTCACATAGTCTTTTGTCGGATGTCTTTTCATCCATAAGCTCATTACTTTTTGCACTGAAAAATGCAATCCCTGTAACGCCGAAACACGTGTCTGCAGTAATCTGCAATTTGTGCTTTTCTGACGTTGTTTTTTCTTACTTTATAGTAATGTATTAATTACAGTTGTCATGTTGAGTGGAATACCAGTCTTGACCAATGCTTTCCAAGTTCGTAAAACGTCGTCAATATAGATTTTAAAAAGGGTTGGTGATAGACCACAGCCCTGACGCACGACTTGTTTGGTTTCTATTTTCAATGTGTCAATTTTTATTTTTGTGTTTTGAAAGAGGGATTGGAATGCTTGTATTAGGTGCATAGGGATGCCTCTTTTCTTCATTATAGTCCATAATTTTTATTTATCTATACGGTCAAAAGCCTTTTCAAAATCTATAAATAGCATATGCGTTTCAAGGTTAAATTCTCTACGTTTTTCTATTAATTGTTTTACCACGAAAATATCGTCTATGCAAGACTTACCCCGTCTAAAGCCAGATTGTTCTACCCTTTTTACATTAAAATTACATTAAATGTCTTAATAAAAGTGTATTTGTATTTTGTTTGTAAAAGTTAAAGTAAACGTCTCCGTTTGTTTAAATGTAGATATAGCTTTGTTCGGCTAAATATATTACATTTTCTTGAGAAAGTTTCGGTACTAACGTACTGCAATGGTAAACGTTCTAACCACCATTTTGGAGCATTCACGAGACTAAAAATAAAAATAAAAACGTAGTTGCCTCGTCTAAAACAGTGGTCTTCAAATTCTTCTCAACTAAACCCGGCTTGTCAAAATCTTTTGGTCCTAAGGGCTCCAGTTTTCGACAAAGTTTTAAGATCACTGATCTCTGGCCCGCGTCCAGATTATCATAAAGGGATGGAGTTTTAAAGCTTCTAAATCTTTAACGAGGGGTGGGAGAGAGCTAAAACCCTCACAAACTTTAGTTTTACGTCAAATTGCCGACCCCAGTATGGCATTTATACACCTGCATAGACTGCTGCCCTCCCCTTCCTCCCCGGGAACGATAATACTGGCTGCTTAAATGACAGCAGTGTATTATTTCATTTTACACCTTGTTTTTAATTAAATAATTTTTGTTAAAAAAAAATGTTCTTTCTTTCTTTTTAATCAAATCCGTTTACTATGCAGTATATTGCAATAAAAGTATTTAAAAAACTATGTCCAAAAATTGTTTCTCTAATGTAACATGCGTGTCAGGTTTTATATTCTGGAAACATTCTTAATCATTTAATGGTTCTTCCACCAGTTTTTTCAAAATATTACTCCAGTTGGTATAAAGCTCTAACAGTCGTTCATTTCAGAAAAAAACTTTTTTTTTCAAAAGCGCCAGTCACAAACTTTCACATTAGTGTTAATGAGTGCCAAATATACATTTTCTTTATTTGGCTTATTATTTTTTCCCCAATTGGAGAGGTTTCACCCCATAACCCGCCCCTTGGGCGCGACCCTGACTGATCTATATGAATGCAGTTTTCACTGTTTTTGAATAGAGTGCAACAGTAGCATGCACATCTTGGCACTAGCACAAAAAAAAAAAAAAAAAAAAAAAAAAAAAGAGTACAATGTTCTATTTTCAAAATAATAAACTAAAATAAATAATAATAACAACAATCTATAAATATAAAAATGGATGTATGCTTGTGTGTGTGTATATTTTTCTCATACAAATCTCCAGTTTTAGTCGGATTTCTTTCAAATTTGGCACAGAGGTAAATTGATGCTCAGGAATTCATATAGGCTGGTTTTTGGAATTTAAAAATGATGCAAAGAGTTTTAAGTTTATGTTTTTAACATTAAAATTTATCTTTTTTACTCGAACGCATTTTCATATTTTTATGAGCTCGGTCTGATCGAAAAGCCTGTAAAAAACCGCCTCAAATGAAGTTTCTTCAAAGATTAACTGTAATCGTTAAATTTGTGAACCTTGGTTCCAAACAAATGAAAATGATTAGCAACTCATAACAACCAGGGGATATTTTAAATGCAATCAGCACTAAAGGTATTCTCAACGTAGAGCATGTTTGGAAAGAAAGTCGGACGAAAAAGGATTGCTGCTGTTCAGCTTTTTTCATCTTGCATCCTGCACAGCAGGGATGCATTGCGGTCTCCGACGATTCTACTTCTTTTGCATGCTTTCTTTTGGTAATTCTGTGGCAGCAATGATAGAACGAATTTATAGATCAGTATTTTCCACATGAACAGCACATAAAATACCAAAATTAGGTAGGTATCAATAATTTATGTATGTACAATCTTCAGCAATTTAATGTTGGATGATCCTTGAACCGATATGCATATGTTCTTTATACTAATCCATGATTTACGTCAGGTCTTTACCTGATGCGGTTCAACTAAGTTAAATCGCTCCAGGCTATCAAAGAACAGGTGTAAAAAATACTAATTTCGCGGATGAATTGCAAAAGAATCATTTTTGTGCATATAGTAGCGTAGCTAGAATTTGTCTTTCAAGCGGGAGGGGGGGGGGATGGTCATGACGTTTCTTACATGCACATAAAATAACATACTAGGATTGCCATTGTGTGCTAAAATAAAAGGCTGTGCACCTTTTGACCCGCAAAACAGCACGGAATTTTTTTTTTTTTTTTTTTTTTTGGCGAAATTCATGCGGTTTGGGAGGGTTGGAGTTTTAAGTTTGAAAAAATGCAAAGAAATAGTAATTTAAATTTAAACTGCAAAAAGTGCTACGTTTTTTATGTAAACAGATTTCTTCATTTAAAATTTTATATTACCTTAACGCTCGAGCAATAGTAAACCTGATGAAGCATCTTCGCCGACTAGCAATAATTTTAAACCTGTTAGCGGGTATAATGCAACTTTTGAAAGAGATTACTACTAAAAAAGGCATGATGAAATACTGCGCCACAATGTGAAGTTTTTTTCTTCATCGTTAAATAAGTTGAACAAAGTTGCATTCCCAATTAAAAAGTTCAGTTCGATAACTGTTTTTGTAAACAATCGAAAAATATTGGAAGTTTGTAACTGCCTCTAAGCATTTCAACCGTCATTGAAGGAGTGCTGTAAGACATGAATGGAAAATTATCATAGCAATAGCTTAAACTCTCGTAAGAGTATAGGATAAGGTAAAACCCTTTATATCTCACATGTAACCCACAATGGATATTTCTTTAAACTTCTGGAGATAACAATCTCCAGTGAGATCATCACGATCAACAAGTCATAAGGGCAGTCGATTAAATACTTTAAATGTATTTGAGATGTAACTATTTCCAATATAGATAGCTTTATGTTGCTTGCTCAAGGTTGGGTTCACTCACAAATGTAATTCTTCTTGCTGCTAGGAGGGGGACTAAGAACACTATTTAGGAGCAAGTTTTGAGTTAAATTTATGGATTAAAAAAATTTGAATAATTTTACTTTTAAATTTTTATTCTACGTTTCGAAACGTGGAAATACATTTCGTTTGCTTTTAAGCTGTGGATAAGGAGAACAAAATAGGCAACAAGCTTTTGCAAAATATAAACAAAAGATTTTTATATTATACAGTTGTATAAGTACAAACAAGACTTTTTTTTTTAATTTCATGGCCTGCAAATAATTATAAAAAAAAATCTAATACGGATAGTGACAAAAATGCGCACGCCTACTTCTTTCTCTATAACGCAGTTTATTTGACGGTTTTTAAATAGTTCGTTCGATGAGTTCGCGTCCAACCACTTTCATTTTTAATGTTTTACATAACTTAAAATAATAACTGTATTATAGTCAGGGGACCCATTCCCACCTCTCACGACGACTGTGTCTCTATAAATTAAAACTTCGATGTTCTCTAAAGAACTCTGTTCTCTACTCTGTCCAAAGCATCAAACTTAAATACGTGCTCTCTCTACCTGCATCAGTGTGAGATAGCATGGACAACATTTACAGCCAGTACTAGGTTTTAAAAATTTGAGATAGAACTTAAATGTGGACAAATTTGAAATCGTTAGAAGACATTAATATTACTATCTAACCGTCATTTTTACCTACAAAAATAGAAGTTTGACGTCAATATAAGAAAATGAAACGTAACTGACGTGCGTCTTTTTAGATAAGTTACACTTACACAATTTTATTCTATGGCATGGCACTAAATCACAATGGAAAGAGCGAGCAGACACATTCTGTAAACTTATTTAAACTAAGCTAACTTTTTCTGCGAAATGTGCTTGCCTGTTAAACATACAAAATAACCTAACACTTGATATCTTCATTCGATAAACACCGCCAAAAAATCCGTAAAACGGAGTGTTATCGTCTATTAACAACACTGACTGAATTCTTTATTTTCTGTACGGTGGACTATCTGTTTAGTTTTTTGGACATTGGGGATGATTTTAATTTAATCTGAATACATTGTAACTGTGTTCAAGAAGATTATTTTGTATATATTTGTGCCTGATAATAGGGGTTGACTTCTATTTTTTGGTAAGCTCACTCTTTGTAAGGAGACATTCAATGATTTATTTCCGAATAAAATGTATGTTAAAAGTATTGTTGCATTTTTTTGATATCTTGGAGAAAGCAAAACCTACAAAGACAGCACAACGCTTTTCTTTCGAAGCATCACGTAAAAGGTTGTCCTACAAGATGTGCAAAAGACAATAGATTGTCTTTGCATTAAGACGATTGTGTACCGCCCGTCTGATTCAACCTCAGACGACGTATCAGTGGACACTAGAGCCCAGACAACATGCCTCATACTTTTTCGCTTTAGTTTGATGCTACTTTTTCTGCAAATGCTTGATTTTCTGTGCTATTTAAAGTATTTTGAAGATTTAAGCCTAGAGAGCGGCGTGAATGCAATTTTTTTCGATCATTTAGATAGAATTCCTTCATTTGATTATCCAAGAGATATGTTGCATTGAAAAGCACCCGGAAAACGCCGGGTAGTAAGCTAGTAATAAAAAAATCTTGAGGGGGAGTTTAGTTTCTCAAAAGAGCCATATTGCCCTTGGGTTTCATGAATCGAAAAAGTTCGAAAACAGCTGGTCTGCAGGAATAATTATTTTGACTATTTTTGAATGCAGTCGCGTAATGGCCTTTCCTATATAACTCCATTCTTACAAATTCCAGTATAAGCATAAAAGTTGGTTTCAAATCGCATGGTGTTCTATTTTCAGAACATGCATTCATTCTTACCCCTTTAAGAATCATAAACTTTACAGTAGAATGTGGATATTTTATGCATAGAATAAATAAATGCCAATGTAAATATCATGTATGTCAAATTTTGAGATCATTTGTTCAATAGATTTTGTGTTAAAGGATGAGAGATATGTGTATGTGTGGTCTATAAGAGATGCAGAACTGCAATCCCTTTTTCAAAGTTAGCTTTATTTATTACTCCAATCAGAAATATTTAGGTGATCAATGATATTACTTACGCTTTATCTTCAAAAAAAAAAAAAAAACTAATCTGGAATATAGACGGAAGCTTGGTAATATGAGTAAAGAAATATACTTCATTTGAAATGTGTTTGGAAGAAATTACAGTGTGTTTTAAAACAATTTTTGACTATTATTATTATTATTATTTTGTCAATATTAAGATTTTGTTATCTAAATAGCAGGGGAAAATGTAAGCCTATCAAAAACATAAAATGTACAAAATAATAATAATAATAATAATAATAATAATAATAATAATAATAATAATAATAATAATAATAATAATAATAATAATAATAATAATAAATAATAAATAATAATGGAAGTTTCGCTTTCACCGTAAATAATTGTGAGATTTAATATTTAACTAAGACAGTTATTTTAGTTAGTATCTTTAAAAGCTCATATTTAACAATTTTGTCTTGGATAGTTTCTATTAAAAATCGCAACATTAATAGGGACTGTATCAATATTAGACGTCTTCAGTTCTAAAATAAATGTAATGACTTGGCAATCGCAAGTCCACATTAAAACATCAATATGACCTAATAATTAATAACATCGATCTGAGTGTCTTGTTTGTGCTTGTTTACGTATTGCATAAATTAAACCAGCTGGCAGTAAATTACATTAAAAGTAATTCAAATAACAATTTTTTCTATATTTATCTATTTTGCGCGAATAAAAAAAGCTTCGCTAAGTAGACTTCGTTGTCAACAACACTCAGATTATCGTAAAAATATAACTTATAATATAAATTTGAGAAAAATTCTAACTAAATGGTTAAAGTGCGGATATTCCGTTTGCCGTCAGTTGTATTTGTTTTGACGCCAGCGACATGGGTACTATCTGATAGGGTGGGCCGAAAAAAAACTTTTTTTTATTTCGACGTTGGGTAGTGCGGAAAAGGTGCCATTAGTGAAGCAAAGTGCACATAAAAAATTGAATTTTTTCTGACAATTTCTTAATCTGCCGCAACTGGGTTGAAATTTCGAAAAAATGCTGTTTTTTCATGTTTTTAGTCAAAATTAATAAAAATAGTATGTTTCTATTTTCGATGATGAGTTGCGCGGAAAAGGTGCCATTGGTGGCACTAAACTCCAATAAAAATTTTAGGGTGTGTGGTATAGCTCTTTCCTTTGCTACAAATGAGTAGAAGTTTTATCAATTTTGAATTTTTTTAACATTTTTAATAAAAATTCTCAAACAGTAAAAATTTTGTTTTCGCCACATTTTTCTGTCATGATTCTATAGTTTTATCACATGTGATGCATTTTTAGACGTGTGGTGTGTCTTAAATTAACTACTCACTGCGTATAAAATTTTAAGTTTGAAATCTTCTCTTCGAAATCTTTTTGCATCTGCGTTCAAAATTAAGGTGGAACAGCACATAACTCAAGAAAAAACTAAAGATGGTGTGGATGTACACCATTGCTACGGTCACTCATCTGGTGAGCTAATTCTACATTAGCTACCAGTTTGTATGGCTCTCTTGGCTCCCTTAAAAGGATTTTCGCCACCAGCTCATGTGATTCTTATTCCGGGCTGATGAGTGCTAAAAAGCACGAAACTGCAGTCCTCGGACGGAATAACTGAGCTGGTGGTGTATTTTAAGTATTTCTGCCATAGCCTTGGCTTGGACGGTAACTTACTACAAAATGTTTCAGTTCTTTACTTATTTCCTTCTTTTTTTAGCACCTACAACGACACTGTTGTTTTTACTTTCATTTACAAAAAAGGAAGTATTCGCGAAAAAATTTTCACTCAAAAATCAACTTTAATTTCCATTTCGCTTATCCCAGAATGAATGTTTTTTTTTTTTCTCGACCCGTCGACACGTGCATAAGACCTTATAGACGCCCGAAATATCCATTTTGACGATTCCCGAGTTAATTACAACGAGTTTTGTCGTGATGTCTGTATGTACGTATGCATGTGCGTATGTACGTATGTATGTCGCATAATTCAAGAACAGTACGTCCTAGAAAGTTGAAATTTGGTACGTAGATTCCTTGTAAAATCTAGTTGTGCACCTTTCCTTTTGGTAGCATTCGGGGGTGTTTCTAAAGGGGTTTTTTGCACCTTTTTGGAGGAAAACATTGTTAATTCCGATGCTAACTCAAGTGGTGTTATAATTTGGCGGACACTTGGCGATGTTTCACCCGTCTTTTGGTCGCCAAGGTCTGTCGCCAACTTGGCGAAAAATTTGACTTTTTTTAAAAAGAAATCTGGTTTCAATTTGGCCATTGTTGGTGATCTTTAGAAAGTTAACTACTGAATCACATTAAAATTGCCAGTAATGGAGTAAAAGGAAGTCATGTGATGCACACATAAGCTCGTTTGTTTTTCTTTTCATGTTCTTACGGGAGTGTCGTTTCACGCGACTGTTTTTAGTTAAGAGATAATAACTTCGTTCTTATTTATAAATATTTACCAGTGATTAAGGACAAATTCTGCGTTACTCCCGTTGGTTTTAAATGCTAATCAAACAGAGAAGCTGCACTAAGTTTTCTAATAGCATATTTTAAATTTAAAACTTCATACGCAGCATCTAGTTAATGTATAACACACGACGCATCTAAACATGCATCGCATGTGATAAAAACTATAGAATTTTGGCAGAGAAATATGGCAAAAACATAATTTTTATTATTTGAGAGTTTTCACTGAAAACGTTAAAAAACTGAAAATTGACAAAGCTTCTACTCATTGGTAGCAAAGGAAAGAGCTATTCCACACACCCCAAAAAATTTTATGGGAGTTTAGTGCCACTTTTCCGCGTGGCACCTTTTCCGCGCAAGTCATCATCGAAAATAAAAACATACTATTTTTACTAATTTTGGCTAAAAACATGAAAAAACAGCATTTTTTCGAAACTTCATCCCAGTTGCGCAAATCAAAAGAAATTGTCAGAAAAAAATCCAATTTTTTATGTGCACTTTGCTACACCAATGGTACCTTTTCCGCACTACCCACCATCAAAATAAAAAAAAAAGTCGTTTTTCGACCCACCCTACTGTCTGATCACGAATTGTATGGAAAGGCAAACATCCGGTTTACACGCGGAAATGGAAGCATCTATTAGTTTTCAGGGATGTCAGATTTTGCAGATGTATGTTAGCCTCTAAATTAAGCTTAGTCTCAATCAAATAAGTGGAACACGCGCATCAAATTTTATCTTTCCCTCTTATTCAGATGGACTCGTCTTAATTGGACGTTTGCCAATTCCATACAATCCGTGGTCGAACAGTAAGTACCATATTTCTACGTTAGTTTGTTGCCTTGCGATTGCCAAGTCATTATTATAATAGTTTGGCACCTTCCTGATTTGCCAAGAAAGCTCCAAAAGCATTATTGCAATCATGACCAAAGCTAAGAGAGAATTGCAAGCAAGTACTATGAATCTAACTCGCCTGCAATTCTTGCATAGCCACGGAATCCAGAGACTTATTCTTTCTTATTATTGGGAGCTTTGCCAATCATGACGGAACGTAATCAAAATTATGCCGATACACTTATAAAATACACTCAGTTGATCTTTATACTGGTAACTAAAAATATTTTTCACAACAGTGAGAAGTCTGCATTCCTAGCAATTCAAGAAACTTTTTGACAAATATACTTTATTTTCTGTGGAAGTGGATAAAAACCTGTGAAATCCCGACGCGTTCCACGGAAATAATCAGTAACTTTTCGGATTTTTTTTTTCTTTTACAGTGTAAACTTTTGAAGTTAAAATCGTTTTTGCACTTAACAATAATGTTTTATAGTTACATACAAGTATCAAAAAAATATTAGTTGAATAAAAGCTATTTAACAAACTTTTCCTAACCATTGCAATTTTCAGGACTGGCATACTACTAGAACGACGAATTAGATTACATGATTTAATTGAACAATACCATACAAATATGGTAGCCTAAATTGCATTTAGAGGTAGTTGCTATTACGGACTGGATGCTAAATGATATGTATTCAGGTATGCCTACGCATAATTCAAATTGATTCGACTAAATCGTATCATTTTTAATTTATTATGAGCGCAAATATCTTCATACCTGTGCAAGGCAATAAACTTCCTCAGATTAATTTTCTCAAATTCTCAGCGGACAAGCTCCGAAATTTAATGAATATATTCTGTCAAAGCCGATAGCCCACAAATTCTGCTTTTAGGAGATTTTAAACTCCTTTCTAATGCGCTCGGTCATTATTAACGACGGATTAAATTCTCCATAAACATTTCTAAAGGTCAAACACGTCACACCCTACAAAATGGATAAATATCTTTGCTTTGGATGTAATGTTATCCGAGAAAAATATTCCTCTTGAGAGAAAGACTTTACATCTAAAAGCTCAATTCAAAAAAATAAATAAATAAATAAATAAATAAATAAAATAAAATAAATAAATAAAAAATAAAAATAAATAAAAAAAAAAGAAAAATTAATTTGAATTTTGTCATCTTGAATTCAAATTATGTTTTTCGCAATCACGAGTGTGTGTTTGTATGTGTGTGTGTGTGTGGGGTGGTATGTGCATGTGTGTAGGCATGTGTGTTTGTGTCTGTATGCAGTCATGAGTGTGTGGGTAGTTGTGTGTATGAGTGTTTTTTTGTGCGTGGGGGCGGGGTATGTGTGTGTGTGTAAGCATATGTGTTTGTGTCTGTGTGCAGGCATGAATGTGTGGGCAGTTGTGTGTATGTGTAGGTGTCTGTATGCATGCGTGTGTGTATGTGTGTAGGGGTATGTGTGTATGGTGGTGTTTGTGTATGTGTGTGTGTGCGTGTGTGTTGGTGCGTGTATGTATGCGTGTGTGTGTAGGATATGGACGCAACCTGGAGACGGTTTTCGCTAGAGGAGCAGCATCGTGAGGCCGACCGACGCGACGGGTGGTGCTGGCAGAGGGTGGCGCCGCGCCGGTGGGAAAAATGATAGCACGCCAAAAACAGTCAAATGAAAGCAATAAGCAATCGTGATTACTCAAAAATAAATAATAATAATAAGAAGAAGCTGTTTCCTTGAAACTCCGAAGCATGTTATGCTTTCAGTTGCCAATTTGTGCCTTTCCAGCGTCCGGCGTCCTGCTGTTACTAAGTATCCTATTCTATTTTTCGATCAAAATGGCAGCCAGAATAGAATTATAGCCGAGACATTGCAACAACAAGAAGCTGATGTGTGCATCACATGACTTCCTTTTACGCTAATTGAATGATCATAGTGCCTTGGACTTGGAGTTAGCAAAGAAACACTTCAAATATTTTCACCCCAAGTTTGTTGCGAACCGAAGAAAAAAAAAAATTAATTAATTTGAATTTTGACATCTTGAATTAAAATTATGTTTTTCGCAATCACGAGTGTGTGTATGTAGACGTGTGTGTTTGTGTGTACCGGTTATGTGTATGTGTGTATGAATGTGTGTGGGGGGTATGTGTATGTGTGTGTAGGCATATGTGTTTGTGTCTGTGTGCATGCATGAATGTGTGGGTAGTTGTGTATGTGTGTGTATGTGTGGGTGTCTGTATGTATGCGTGTGTGTAAGTGTTTGTATGTGTGTATGTGTGTGTATGTGTTTGTGTGTGTATGTGTGTTTGCGTGTGTGTGTATATGTGTTTGTGTGTGTATGTGCGCGTGTGTGTGTGTAGTTGTGTATGTATGCGCGTGTGTGTAGGACATTGATGCAACCTGGAGACGGCTTTCGCTATAGGAGCAGCATCGTGAGGAGCCAGCCGGTCCACGGTGATGGTCAAATGAGAACAATATGCAATCGTGATTGCTCAAAAAAAAACGTTTTATACAGATTAATTTTCCCAATATTGGTAATTTTAATGTGATTCATTGGTTAACTCTCTAAATATCGCCAATAGTGGCCAAATTGAAATCAGTTCTATAAATGGCGACAAAATTTGGCAAACAAAAACTTGACGATATATTGCCATGTGTTTGCCAAATCATAACACCACTTGAGTTTGCATTGAAATTGACAATGATTTCCCCACAAAAATGTGTAAAAGACCCCCCTTGGAGCATCCGAATGGAACCAAAAAAAAAAAAAAAAGGTGCACAACTAGACCCCACTAGGAGTCTACATACCAAATTTCAATTCTATAGGACATACCGTTCTTGAGTTATTCGAGATACATACGCACATACACACATACACACATACGTACATACGCACGTACAGACGTCACGAGAACACTCGTTGTAATTAACTCGGGTATCGTCAAAATGGATATTTCGGGTGTCTATACGTTCTTAGTCATATATCCACGAGTGGTCGAATTGAAAAAAACTCAATATTCTTTCGGAGTCGAGTAAAATGGAAATAAGGGCCGATTTTTGAGTGATTTTCTTTTCGCGAATACAATACTTCCTTTTTAGTAAAAGGAAGTAATAACAAGACAGAGGGCAAAGCATTTTAAGGGCATAAAGATCCTACCCGACGTTACGGTTCCAGGATATATGATGAATACAAGCACGGTCCAGGCACGCAACTGGACCCCAACCCCTTTTTAGCTGCTCTTCCATTGTTGGTTCCCTTTTCAAAATTGACTGACTGCAACATGAACGCTTTCTACTCAGATAGAGTCGTTGACAGTGCTGTGATTTACGCCTTTGGCAATATTTAAACTTTATCTCCCCCCCCCCCTTTTTCCTTCACCTTGCACTTCGCCATACACGATAACATCAACATCAAAAATGGCAACACAGATTCACGAGAAAAATAACAGATGTGCTTGCTTTTTACTTCCTTTTACAAAAAAGGAAGTATTGTATTCGCGAAAAAATTTTCACTCAAAAATCGACCTTAATTTCCATTTTGCTCACCCCTGAATGAATGTTGAGTTTTTTTTTTCGACTTGACCACACGTGGATACGTGCCAAAGAACGTATAGACACGCGAAATATCCATTTTGACGATCCCCGAGTTAATTACAACGAGTTTTCTCGTGACGTCTTTATGTACGTATGTATATGTATGGGCATATGTGCGGATGTGCGTATGTGCGTATGTATGTCGCATAACTCAAGAACGGTAGGTCCTAAAAAGTTGAAATTTGGTACGTAGACTCCTAGTGGGGTCTAGTTATGCCCCTCCTCTTTTGGTTGCATTCGGGTGTTTCTAAGGAGGTCTTTTGCCCCTTTTTGGGGGTAAATCATTGTTAATTTCGATGTAAACTCAAGTGGTGTTATAATTTGGCGGATACTTGGCGATATATCGCCAGTCTTTTGGTCTCCAAGTTTTGTCGCCAACTTAGCGACAAATTTGACGACTTTTTTAAAAGTATGGTTTTAATCCTGCCAATTGTTGGTGATATTTAGAGAGTAAACTATTGAATCACATTAAAATTGCCAGTAATGGGGAAATTACACTAAATTGGAGTAAAAGGAAGTTATGTGATGCACACATCAGCTCGTTTTAAAATAATTTTTAATGAAACATAAATAGACTGAGCGATCAGAAATGAATGACAAAGAACATTTAATTATTTGATTTGAGAAACTTGTACAGACTGCCAAATTAGGCAATAATTTACCAGGTGCTTACTTATAAGTTGTATCTTCATTAGTTTGCTCACAAATGCAACTTTTACGGGATTTTAAACTCCTTTGTAGTGGCTAAATTAGGACGTCTTAAAAACGTGATAAGTCCATCGCAAATGTTTCTACGTTAAATTTTCAATGGTGAACTGGACATTCGTATCTACTTTGAGATTAAAATGATGACAAATCTTTTTTTTTTCACCATAAGTGCATTTTATTTCCTTAAAACCGTGTGTCATTTTAGCTTTGTAATCGATCGTCACGTAAAATTACTCATATTAATCATTCGGAAGAAGTACTTGTTCAATGGGTTTCAATCAAAAATCTTCCTTTTTCATCAAAGTTTGTAGAAAGTAATTCAGGAATTAGGTTAACCACATTTCCACTGCTGGTTGAAGCAACAAAAAGAAACTAAGTCTAAAGAAAATAATAGGATGAAGCATAAGAATTAGTAAAAGAATAGTTTGTTAAAAAATGTAACATAAAACTAAAAACTTACTTCTCTCTCGAGTAAGAAATAAAGAAAGAGACCTGACAGGAAAGAAAACTTCCAAATAAATAGTTGAAATACCGAAAATTGATTTATTTTTGTTTGTGTGTTAGGGTGGTTCAAAAATACATGTAAAAAAAAGTTTTTCCTAGATAACAGAACATCCCTCAATATTTTTAGACTTGTGGATAGTAATATACTGAAATAATTTTAGCTTCCTATTTCAACTGACATAGGGTGCTCAACCACCTCCCCCAAACTTCATACGCATGGGGAGGGGGGTTAAAAATACATTGAACTGAAAAAAAAACAATGCTACATATCATAATATACACGAGTAATATGCATGTACGTTGCAACAAAATAATTATTTAAAAAAAAAAAAAAATAATTTGAATTTTGACATCTTGAATTCAAATTATGTTTTTCGCAATCACGAGTGTGTGTATGTAGGCGTGTGTGTTTGTGTGGGGGGGGGGTTGTGTGTAGGGGGTATGTGTGTGTGTGTGTCTGTAGGCATGTGTGTCTGTGTCTGTGTGCTTACATAAGTGTGTGGGTAGTTGTGTGTATGAATGTGTGTGTGTGGGGGGGGTATGTGTATGTGTGTGTAGCAGTGGTTGGAAGTAGCGCGCTACAAGTAGCGACGCTACTGTAGTAGCTACATTTTTTAGTAGTTTGTAGTGTAGAGCACTACTTTTTAAAAAAAGTAGAGTAGCGAGTAGTTCGCTACAAAAAAAAGTAGTTTGTAGCGATTTCTGGAAACTACTTTTGAATAAAGTAAAAAAAAAAAAAAAAAAAAAAAAAAAACGCGTTTTCAAACGAATCTAACTGGTGCAAGTATTACGGGAGTAAAACTTGCACCAATGAGATTCGTAACACTGAAAAATATGAGCTGACTTCTGATATATTATTTTGACGCCATACGTAGTATCTGTTTGACGCCATACGTTGTATCTGTTTGACGCCATTAGTTTGTTTGGCATAGAAACTTTAACATTTTCCCCATATTCGCCTTGAGTAGAGCATGGCTTAGAAAGAAAAAAACGAATTGATTCCGTTTCATGCAAACTTTGCCCGTTAAGCAAAAAGCTTTCGGTATCAATGCCATTTGCACATGCAGTCGAACCTCAACTTACGCGAGGGATACATTTCTAACTTTAGATAAACAGCCCGCTTATTTGAAATTATGTTTCATCAACTTAATATTTCGAAAAAAAAATGCGGAGCGGCGATTTGTACGTTAACAATCTGATGTTTCGACTCTACGGTGCGAGGAATTTTGGCTTTCAGTGATGCCAAAGGGAAATTCCATTCACGAAACTAATATTTAGTACCCAAGAAAGAGGGTGATATAAACCCTGCGCTTCTGCTCCAAAAATCTTCGTATAGCGTGTGAGGAATTCGCGTCAGCTGCAAAATTCGTTTCTCGAGTAAAACTCGCTATATAGACATTTCGTGTTAGTCGAATTGTGTTGTAGCCCGAGTCCACTGTTGCTAAAAAATGCACTTTGAAGTAAAGTAAGTTTTTAGCTATGTTACATGTTTCGGATAATTAGTACAACCGTTTGGGGTATTTTTCCTAATTTTTTTCTTTTTTACTGATTGGGTGTTCATATATTAACATATTAAAAGTCAATTATTAAATGTTCTGAGTTTTTGAGATTATTTGGTAAAATTGAAAAATTCTTTATTTTATTTTGTCAGGTTCATAAGAAAAGAGATGTGTCCAGGTCCGGAACCGTAGCTTGAAGCTCAAAAGCAATTAATTCCTACGAAATACAAGTTCTTTTAAAATTAACTCATATAATGAAAATTAAAGTTCTTCTTTTTTGTTTAAAAGATGATGCTTTTCATCATCTAAATAAATTTTATGTATATGTATGTCTATGTAAAATTTAAATCAAATTATGACTGGATTTATCTCAATTTCAAGTAGCCGAGTTACACTTCTTGAATGAAATACTATTTACTGTCAGGAAAGGATTAAAAATTTGAAAGTTGAATTCCTTCCACTTTTAAGTCCTTTCTTGCAGGGAATATTTGCAAATGGTATACAATGTTTGAATTGACGAATCGTTTAGTAAAGGAAAGAAAGAATAGATAATTTATAGCAATATTCCATGTTCAAATGAACCAATATATCAATCTCAACATTTTTTTTATTCAATCCGCAAACGGTGTGTATTATGTGTATGTTATTTATTTATTTTTTGAAAAGTAGCGAAGTAGCGACTACATTTCAAAAGTAGTTTGTAGTTGCTACATTTTGAAAAAAGTAGTTGTAGTTGTAGTTAACTACATTTGTGCTAAAGTAGTTGTAGTTGTAGTTCGCTACAAAAAAAATGTAGTTTTTTCAACCACTGGTGTGTAGGCATATATGTTTGTGTCTGTGTGCAGGCATGAATGTGTGGGTAGTTGTGTGTGTATGTGTGGGTGTCTGTATATATGCGTGTCTGTATGTATGTGTTTGTTTGTGTATGTATTTGTGTATGTGCGTGTAGGTGTGTGTGTATGTGGTGGTGTGTGTTTGTGTGTGTGTAGTTGTGTATGTATGCGCGTGTGTGTAGGACATGGATGCAACCTGGAGATGGCTTTCGCAATAAGAGCAGCATCGTGAGGAGCCGGTCGACGGTGATGGTACGAAGGGTGGCGGTGGGAAAATAAAATAGGACTCCAAAAAAAGTCAAGTGAAAGCAATAAGCAATCGTGATTGCTCAAAAAAAAAAACCAGCTGGGGAAATTAAATATTAAATTTTTCTAAATTTGTGACATTTTCTATGCTACGGCTAATGTTACATTGAGGGGTCTTGAGCACCCTGTTAAAATTTGAGTAAGAAGCTAAAACTTTTACAGCATAATACTACAGGTATTAGTAAGTCGAAACAAAACAGAGGGTATCCTGGACTCTAACTGAAAAAAAAGTTTTTTTTGAACCACCTTAATGTGTGTGTGAGCAAAATTTATACCTTAAAGAGTATTATTTCACTATCAGTTTATTTTCTGAAATTTACGATCATTGTGACATTTTTCCGTATCATAACTCTAAAGAGTCGGAACTAAAATCTATTGGAAGATTTTTACACGTTTAAATTTCGATTCGAACCAAAACATTCTCCATATATTCTGATTCATTAAAGGTAATAAAACACTAAAAAAAAAAACATTTCGAAACGTTACTGTCTATTTCCATGGAATGTTTCGGGATTTTACAGGTTTTCATCGTTTTCCCCGTAAGTTAACTACCAGTTTAAAGATTGACTGAGCGTGTTTTTTAAGTGTATCGGCTTCAGTTTGATTACAGCCCCTCCAGATTAAATAAGCTCCCAGTGAGAGCGAATAAGTCACTGGATAGCTTCAACTTTGCAAGGCAAGAATTGCCGGCAAGAGATATGAGAGAAAAAAGTTTCGGTTCCAACCATGTAAACAAAATATTTCTGTCTGATCAAAAAGTTATTCAAAATAATGAAAATATGTTTCAGATCGCAAAGATCTTTTTGATAATTCCTATCCGAAGCAAATCCTTCTGTTAGATCTTTACACATACTCGCATAAATCTTCAGGACTAAATTTAACTAATGTAAACTGCTCATTATGTGATTAGAAGTTGATTCCTTTTACATAGTAAAGGATTCGCGAAACGATTTTCACTCGAAAATCGGTTTTAATTTTTATTTTGCTCGCCCCCGAATGAATGTTGAGGTTTTTTTTTTTCAATCCGACCACGCGTGGATAAGAAAGAATCTAAGAACGTATGAACACCCGAAATAGCCATTTTGACGATCCCCGAGTTAGTTACAACGAGTCTTCTCGTGACGTTCGTATGTACGTACGTATGTATGTGCGTATATGCGGAGGTGCGTATGTGCTTATGTATCTCGCATAACTCAAGAATGGTATGTCCTAGAAAGTTGAAATTTGGTACGTACACTCCTAGTGGGGTCTAGTTGTGCACCTCCCTTTCTTTTGCATTCGGATGTTCTAAAGGGAGTCTTTTACACTTTTTTTGCGGGGGGGGGGATCATTGTTAATTTTAATGGTAACTCAAGTGGTGTTGTAAATTGGCAAACACTTGGCGATATATCGTCAAGGTTTTGGCCGCCAAGTTTTGTCGTCAACTTAGATATTTTTTTTTTTAATCTGGTTTTAATTCGGCCACTATTGGCGATATTTAGTGAGTTCACCATAGAATCACATTCAAATTGCGAATGTTGGGAAAATTAATCTGTATAAATCTTTTTTTTTTTTGAGCAATCACGAATGTTTATTGTTCTCACTTAGCCGTCCTTGATGTTGTGGTCCCTTTTTCAGCCTGGCCCAGGGTCCTCTGCAGCACCACCGCCCACTGGTGCGGCTCCTCTTGTCTTGAGCACTGTTCCCCAGAATCCACTTCTGCTGGACTGTGGCGTCCATGTCCAACACACGCATGCTCATACACATTCACACACGCGCGGGCCTTTACACACATACACACACACACCTACATGCACAAACGTAAAATTACACACACACACACTCAACTTTACACACGTAACCAACCAGAAGGAAGGATAAGCTTGGGGGGGGGGGAGCAGCCGTTTCTAGAAACAACTCGCAACTCGTGATGGCGAAAAACATAATTTGAATTCAAAGTTTCAGAATTCAAATTAGAGTTGGTTGGAGGAAATGGGGGGAGGGTCACAATTCTTTTTTTTTTTTTTTAGCTTCGGTTCGCAATAAACTTGAAGTGAAAATATTAAAAGTGTTTCTTTAGGAACTCCAAGTCCAAGGCACTATTAACATCAAATTAACATAAAAAGAAAGTCCTGTGATGCACAAATCAGTTCGTTTTTAAAAAGAAATCTAGAACTGGGGTGTTCTGGCTAAGATAGTTTAAGGAAACCATGTTATACTCGAGGCGAATGGTTCTTATAAAATTATTATGCGAACAGTCACGAAACCCTGCCATCACCTTAGAAATATTTCCTCATTACGAAGGTCTCCATTTTAGATATTTTAATTAATTTCGTAATTTTAGTATTTTTTCTTCGTTTTTATAGAACTTTGGAGATTGCCAACTTACGCTTTTTTATTTACTTATATTCCACCATTATTTTATGGAAGGATGAGGAAGGAAGAAGCAGGTCAAAAGCACTGTTCTTTAGTTACTCATAAAGTCATTATTTTATATCACTCTTTGTTTAAGATAATTCACTGTGTTGTGTCGAATGTTTGAACCTCAGTGGCACCACTTTAAAATTTGATTACCTGTTTACCTACTAATAAAAGATTTGAGTAAAAGAAAATAAACAAATTTTGTTCTAATAGTTTTAGTATTAAATATAATTCTGAAGACTAAATATTGTTTTTGTTTTTCTTAGAACGTACCCACTGCACTTCATCATTTCTACATTTTTTAAACGCAGCAGCATTACAACATTAAGTTCTTTTAATGGAAAAATATGTCATTCATTCCCTTTAAGAAAGAAAATTTATTAAAAGAATTGTTTTTTCTGTCTGTAATAAATTTATTTGTAGAAACTAAATAATCGGCTCTCGAATAAAATAAACTCTTTTGTCGCAGCTTTTTAGTTTCATTCTTCAACTTCATTAAATATACTAAAACGCTTCTTTTAAAATCTTATTCCTTACGAAAATAGTTATTTTTCAAAAAGAGTGCGTTAAAATATGTTTTCAACTAAAAATCTTTTTTCTGTTAGTTTTGTAGGAAATAAATCTAAACTTGGCTCCTTTATAAGATAATAAATTATATTGCTTTGGCTTTTTTTCCTCTGAGTCATCGGCTCTTTAAACTTGCTTCAAGGAAACAACAAGTAACCGTTTTCCCCGTTTTTGAAAAATCACGGTTTCATGTATACTTTAATGCCATAAATGACCAGGCACTTTAGACTTCTGACGTCTTTTCAAATATCCATAAAAATACTTGACGATTTATCCTGAAACTTCAGGGGTGTAAAGAATATGTAATACCTCATATATTTCAACTAAGGTTTGGTCTAAGGGAAAATATGAGAATAGCAACAAATTGAGGAGGAGAAAGGGGTCGTTTCCAAAATTTTAAAAGTTGTTTTCTGAAACTGCATGCTTAAAAACACAGGATCTGACCATTTTTTAAATAATTTATTTAATTTTAATATTTTTAAAAAATTACTTTAATCGGTGCGCTTTTATTGTTTACAAATCTTGCCGATGACATCACAAATGATTAAATGACATTTAGTGTTGCCATTCACAGAGCAAAATATTTAATTTACATCTTTACTCACGTGTATTGGCAGCGATATGGTTGATAGCAATTGTAGAGCGCAATATTTGATTCGCTTGTTGATTATCATAACGTGGAACGTAGTAGAAAGATGCGTCAAAATGCATCATTTGTGACGTCATCAAGACCACGCCTTGTTTGAAAAATTGGACATTTAAAAAAAATAATTAAAAAATAACTGTTGGGAAAACAAAAACATTTTCTGTGTCTATGTTTTTTTTTTTTTTTTGCTCATTCTATCGATTTCAGTGACTAAATGTAGTACTTTTGACTGAAGGAAACAACACAAATGTTAGGAACTACTCTGAAAATAGTAATGCTTAAAATGCGCTTCAAACTGCAAAATATGATTATTGCACTCATTTAAAAAAAGACCGGCTTTTATAAGATGTCCGTTCTTCCATAAGCTCATTTCGTTTGCAATAAAAAAAGGTGTTCCCTGTAACGCCGAAACACGTGTCTGCAGTAATCTACAATTTGTGCTTTTTGACGTTGATGTTGAATCAACTGACTTTGATTGTCAAAGACGTTGTTATTTCTTACTTTACTTTTCAGCACAAAGGTATTTATCTAAGTTATTTCGGCAATGTTTTGTTCAATCTAGAGCAGCTTGCGCGAGAGACAAAGAAAAGCTTCACGCAACAACTTGTCCTTTCCCTCCGAATGGCCTGACATATCAGATGACTCTATAAAGCGCAGAACTGTGAAGTTTATTTCAAAACCTTTTGATGTATTAATGTATTTTGACGGTGTAAACAATCAACGTCTTCAAGCCGACTCACTGACATTAATTTCTGAGCGCAGTTTGTATTAGAATGCAAGAGAGGACCAAGAGAATGGAGCGACTTCCATTTAGCTTTCAAGAATTCATTCGAAACAATAATGTAGTAACTTCCCAATTATTGGAATTTACATTGAGCTATGCAAAGTGGTCTCAACTTGTTTTGTAAATCGAAAAGTAAAGAACTATTTTATAACTATCTGCTTTGGCAGCATTGGGTCTTGTATAGTTTCTTTCGAAGTCAAATAGCACAGGGAAAATGTACGAAACTCGAACACCAATTGCAACTCATCGTACAACTTCGTTAATGTAAAAAAAAAAATGTCCAGTGATAATTCATGCTCCATTTAGTTGAAGAATCGCATAGTCGTAGGCTTTATATGAAGAAAATTGTAAATGGTCAATGGGGTCGTTTCAGAAATTTTAAAATTATTCTTTTTCTGAAAGAGCATGCTTAAAAATATTGGATTTGACCCTTTTTAAAATAATTTGACAAAGTTTACTATGTTTTAAAAAATATTTGAATGGGTGTGCAAACTAAATTTCATTTTTTACGCTTCTGTGTATGATATCACAAATAATGAACTACCATTCACTGTTGCAATTAGAGCAGAGCGCAATATTTAATTTACTTCTTTACTCATATGTATTGGCAACGATATGGTTGATGGCAATCGTAGAGTACAATATTTAATTTGCTTCTGAACTAACATAATCTGGAAATAAAACAGACAGTAAGCGTAAACATCCAGCGTTTCAGTGGGATGCGCCAAAGTACATCATTTGTGACGTCATAAAGACCACGTCTTGTTTGAAAAATCAGACATTTAAAAAAGTTAATTAAAAAAAATGTTTGAAAAATGAAAAAAATTTCTGGGTCCATTTTATTATTATTATTATTATTATTATTATTATTATTATTATTATTATTATTATTATTATTATTATTATTATTATTTTGCTCATTCTATCAATTTCAGTGACTAAAAGTAGTACTTTTGACTAGAGGAAACAACCCCATTCCACGGGTTACTGACTGAGGTTTTTAGAGCAAAACAGTTAGTATTTCGTAACGTTCAACACAAAATATACGTTGTGCTAACAATCTTTTCTCCTGCATTATTGTATTTTTTAAGCTGAAATTAATGGTCTAATTGAATTCTCGAAATTGGTTGTTTTTTTCATTGGTGGATTTTTGAAAATTTTTTAAAAACACGATAACTGAATGCCTTTTTAAAAAACACCATGTCAGTCAGTCACCGTGCTTTTGATACTTTTTTTTAAATCATCCAAAATAGTTCCAAAAGTTTCAATTATACAATTAAATGTAGCTTAAACAAGAAGTTCTGCCTAGAACTATACGAGCCTACTTTCCCGTATACCCATACTACTTTTTAGTACGTGATCAATATTCTCAAAATAGCTAAAATCGCAAATTGTTTCAAAGATATTTTTTAAATATTTTAAGCTAATTTCTAGGAATAAAATATTCCTCACTCATCTATTAAAAAAAAAAAACGAACAAATAAAATAACAGCTCATTTTAAACAAAGCAGCTAATACACTTTTTTCCATTAAAAAAAATTCTTTAACAACTTTCAAAACGAAAAAATAATAATTAAAATAAATACATCATATCAAAAAAAAAAAAAAAAAGTTTATTTTTTCTCTGTTGCCAAAGATATTTTTTTTAAATGAATTAATGCACTTACCAAAATAAATAAAATGTCAACTTAAAGAAATACTTTTCATTGACAAAAAAAAAAAAAAAAAAATCGTCTACGCATATCTTTATGTAGAAACGTAAATGACTTCGAGTTTTTTCGCCGAAATCTAAATACCTAAATTAAAACTTTAGCGTGAAAATAAAAACAAGTCATATCAACAATAATTATTTCGCAGTTAAAACCATAGCTGCGGAATTGGAGTCGGAGTCAATCTCATTATGAGATAAAGGAGTCGGAGACGAATATCCAAGAATCGGAGTCAGTCATTTGTCCTCCATATATAAATTTTTGACAAAGCTACGAAGTCAGAGTCGAAGTCGGGGAGTCTGAGTCCGATTAATTGTCCTGCACAGGAGTCGTATTCGAAGTCAGGTGCCCCTAAATTCTCGGAGTCGGAGTCTGGAGTTTTTCGTCAAGAGATATTTCCAACAAAATTTGTTTGAAAAAAATCCGCCTTCAAGTACGGAATCTACATTGACTTTCAGTTTCCCCGTAGGCGCTAATGTTAAGGGATTTGAACTGTTCAAAATTGAACGGAAAATTGTTCAAATCAAAAAAGATATTTTATATACAAGTTTTTCATCAAACGCTTTTTCCTACAAAGTTTGTTTGAAGCAAATTCGCCTCACTGTTCGGAATTGCCTTGAATTTCCCCGTAGGCGCTAATGTTAAATTTTTTTAATTGTTCAAAATTGAACAAAAAATTGTTTAAATCAAAAAGTGAAATATGGGAATGAGGTGTCCTCACCGAGATCTTTCGAACAAAAAAAAGTTTGTTCGAACCGGACTATTCATTCAAAAGTTATTAGGGGGGGGGGGGACAGACAGACAGACAGACCGACAGACATTTTTTCCCATCTCAATACCCTACTTTCCAATTTTTAATTTTTCAATATTTATTTAATTATTTCACTTATTTTTGACTTTTTTTTTTTGTTTTTCGCGATATTTGTAAGATGCATTAAGCCTTCTTTCATGCTTTTTTCTTCTTTCTCTGACTTTTACTGGGAAAGTAAGCTAAAAATGCAATAACCCAGGAAAAAAGATCGTTTACACAACGTATGTTTTGTATTGAATGTTGCAAAATATACACTGTTGTGCTCTAAAAATGTCAGTCAGTTAGTTACCCGTGGAATTGCCCAAATACTACTTTTGAATTGAACAAAAAAAAAAATTAATTTGAATTTTGACATCTTGAATTCAAATTATGTTTTTCGCAATCACAAGTGTGTGTATGTAGGCGTGTGTGTTTGTGTGTATTGGGTATGTGTATGTGTGTGTAGGCATGTGTGTTTGTGTCTGTGTGCTGGCATAAGTGTGTGGGTAGTTGTGTATATGAATGTGTGGGTGGGGGGGGGGGGTATGTGTATGTGTGTGTAGGCATATGTTTGTGTCTGTGTGCAGGCATGAATGTGTGGGTAGTTGTGTGTATGTGTTTGTGTATGTGTGTGTATGTGTTTGTGTGTGTGTGTTTGTGTGTGTGTGCGTGCGTGTGTGTGTGTGTAGTTGTGTATGTATGCGCGTGTGTGTAGGACATGGATGCAACCTGGAGACGGCTTTCGCTATAGGAGCAGCATCGTGAGGACCCGGTCGACGGTGATGCTGCAGAGGATGGGGGTGGGAAAATAAAATCAAAGGAAAAGGACATCAAAACAGTCAAGTGAGAACAATAAGCAATCGTGATTGCTCAAAAAAAAAAGAAAAGTGATGTCTTAAAAAATGTGCTCTAATTCAATCTCCTCGACTTTCTGAAAATTATTTCTTTCAATACAATTAAAAAAAAACTTTGGCACAGATTCATTTATTTTGTAGCAATGTTGAAGGATTTTAGGTTCATTTGGTAATGGTAAAGGGTTGTACATCATTTCTGTAGTATTTTCACTGATTTGGAAAATTTGACCCCCAGTTACAAAACACTACTCTCCTACTAAAATGACGCATACTCAATTTCATTACATACTAGTGATTCTTTTGAATAATTTGCTGCCGGGTAATGCAAACAAAACATAAAAAACGGAAATCCTTTTATAGGGGTTTGGCTTAGGAAAAACCAGCACTTTGAATAATATGTCTTTGTCAGTTATACAATGGATTTAACTGCTTTCAAAGCTCATAATCAACAATTTTCTTTTTGCCACTACAAGATAGTAAATAAATAAAGATTCTTACCGCTTTGGAAGTAAAATTAAAGTCACACTTCAGAAATTTCGTAGAACACAAGTGCTCTACGCGCATTCAAGCAGTTGCTATAAAAGACTGACTCGAATCAATAAATGGTGATCCCACAGGTTGTTGTGTGACAAAGAAGTGAAGTAGTTAAAATGTCTACTGATACTATGCACTACTAATTGGGTAAAGTAAGCCTGGGTCCGACTTAGTATAGGTAGGTTCCGACTTTGGTGAACTTCCTCGACTAAAATATATAAAGTAGGGCATATTGTTCTGTACCCCAGAGCCAGACGGACGTAAGTCCAAAAATTGTGATTTTCAGTTTATTAGTACATCATTGAGCCATGTGAAAGCAATTAAAATAATAATAATAATATTAATTTGAATTTTGACATCTTGAATTCAAATTATGTTTTTCGCAATCACGAGTGTGTGAGCATATGTGTTTATGTATGTGTGTGCAGGCGTGTATGTATGTGTGTGTAGGCGTGTGTTTGTGTCTGTGTGCAGGCATGAGTGTGTTGGTATGTATGTGTGTGTTTGTGTGGATATGTAAGTGTGTTTGTGTGGGTATGTATGTGTGTAGGCATGTGTGTATGTATGTGTAGGCGTGTGTGTTTGTATGTTGCTTGGGTATGTGTGTGTGCATATGTGTGTATGTATGTGTGTGAGCAGGCATGAGTGTGTTGGCATGTGTATGTGTGAAAGTGTATGTATATATGCGTGTATGCGTGTAGGTGTGTATATATGGGTCGGTCGACGGCGGTGCTGCAGAGCGAGGCGGGGGGGGGGGGAGGATAAAATCATGGGAATTCCAAAAACAGTCAAGTGAGCACAATAAGCAATGTGATTGCTCAAAAAAATCCTTTCCAATTTTTCACCAGTGTTAAAAAAGCGCGCTTCCCACCCTTCGCATGCACCAAAAAAACGTTTTTCCTTTCCACTGTAAAATTATCGTAATGTGACTTACGTTCCTTCTTGCTCCGAGGTACAGAAATAAGTGTAACATGTTGCTTGGGTTTGGGTTCTTTAAAATTTCAATTGCCATCAAAGTGAAATACCGTGATTACCTATAAATTACACGAAAACCGAAATATTGTTGTCGATAGGTCTGTGAATCCGTAGTGCAAACTAAGTACGGATAGCTTATAACTCTTTGCGACAGAAAACGCGTTTTGTTACAAACTTTCACTTCTTCCGTTTAAACCATTAATCTCCAACTTAATTTGTTCGTGTCAGATAACCAGTGCCAAAATCATTCGTTTTTGCAGTGAAAAATAGGAAGTTTCCAAGAGCCGTGCTAAAAATTCAATTCCGTGATAAAGATTAATGGAAGGCGAAATCGATCGTAAATATTTCTTTGACATAATAGATGCTGCGAAAAAAGAAAAAAATAGTATGAGAAAAATTTTCTGTTCCGTTTTATACGTCATTTTCAATTAATAGGATTAGTATTTAACACGAATTTCATTTAATTAAACTTAAATTTTTAATGAATGGTAGATTAAGAGAAATTATACATTGGAAGAGTACAGTTTAAGTTACTGATTAGAATGGATTAAGGATTTATGTACCTTAAATCTAATTAATTTACTTGTTTTGGCAATTTCAATATTTTTACTTTTCGCTAAAATAAAAATAACTAATGAAAGTACAAAACGCATAAGTCAACTGAAAAGCAATAAGTAACGACATCTACATTTTTTGAGAGGGGAAAAAGAACTTTAACTACTCTAATAAGGAAAGTTCATGAGCTTTGCTTGCAAAAATGGTTGAATCTTACGTAATTAAAAACTGAGCGTATGTATGTATCTATCTATCTCTGCCCGAGTTACTTCTCCCGAATGCCAGTGAATTGATCATCGAACCAAGTATCGATAGATTCGTCATTTTTCCGTCTTTATGTTTGACTGTTTAACATAATCCTCCGATAATAATTAGTGGAGATATCAATTAATAACTATTAGTTATGCTACTTAGATTTTGATATAAAATCCCTATTTTTCGGAGGCTTTCCTCCATTCAAATTATTAGTCAGTGCTTCATCACAACTTTCCGTAACAATGCTTTTATTAAAATTTTTCTGTTGTCATTTTTCCCCTTGAATACGAACAAATAAAATTCTGGCTTTTGTTTTGAGACTTTTCGTGTAATCGGAGGATTTAAAGTTTTCCCTTTTTGATTATTTTTACACAATCTGTCACAAATTTTACTGTTTTTTTTTTGTTCAAGCTTAATTGTTGAACACGCGTGACTTGACATAACTTTTATTCTCGAGGTAGACCGTGCAAAATCAGGCGACGCAGCTAGTAAGTAGTTAAAAAAAGTAAACAACTGTATCATTAGTGAAATATAGCCAATGAAGGGAAAATAAAAAAAATATAGCCTTTAGTTATAGAGCAAATTAGAGAAATTGTAATTGTTTTTTTTTTATTTTTATTTTTTATTGTGCCCGCACACTTGGGACAATATAACTTTAACATCGAACATAATACTAGACACTAGAGCTATTAAATTATCATGTAATCTACATTATTAATAAAAAGTTAAACAATTTTATATAACAAATAATTTTAATTTTTACGAATTGAGCAGAACTGGAAAAATTATTTAGTCTCCTGTAGCCTTTTGTAGCAGTTTCATTGGTATCAACGTTTTTTAAATAGTTTCCTTTTTTACTTTTTTTTTACATAGCACCTTTTTACTTCTTTTTGTACATAGCAAGGGAAGTATTGTATTTGCGAAAAAAATTTCCCTCAAATATCGGCCTTCTGTATGTGCGTATGTATGTACGAATATATGTACGTATGGATCTCGCATAACTCAAAAACGTTACGCTGTAGAAAGCTGAAACCTGGCATGTAGACTTCTAGTGGGGTCTAGTTCTGCTTCTCCCGTTTTGATTGCATTTGGATGTTCAGAAGTATTTTACTCCTTTTTGGAGGAAAATCAGTGTTAATTTTTCATCGCTTGAAGTGCAAATGTTTTTCATCCGACTTCCTGTTCACTCAGGTTTTAACTGGACATGGCAGCTTCAATAGCTATTTGTTTCGCTTCAAGTTGGCGAACTGTGGCGAACTAAGGGAGATAGTGAGGCCGGAAGTATCTTTCAGCAAAGTTTATTATTTTTTTTCCTATTTTTGACCTCCTACTCTTCGGATCTAGTGAAAAGTTCTGAGAGACTTGCTGTTCTTCGGAATATTGTTTTGTGTTTTGGACTTTAACTGTTTTAGTGTTTTATGTTATTCTTTAAATGTGTTGCTTGTTTGTTTTTAGCTTTTTGTGATTATTTTACTTATTTTTGTAAGCCTGATGTTAAAATTTGTGGTACATGAGGAGTTTTGAAATATCTTAGTACACAAAAAAAAAAATCAATGAAAACTCAAGTGATGTTATAGTTTGGCCAATATTTGGCAGTGTGTCATCAAGCTTTCGGTCGTCATATTTTGTCTCCGATTTGGCGATATATCGCTAAGGCGGAAACAAGTTTAGGGGAAAAAATCGAATCTGGTTTCAATCTGGTGCTTATGGCGATATTTAGAGTTAACCTTTGAATGAAGTTAAAATTGCCGATGTTTAGACAATTAATTTCTGTAAAAACGCTTTTTTACTTCGGTTTACGACGAACTAGGGGATGTGTTCCCTTGCTTAATCTAAGGTACTAGTATTAATAACTATAAGAAAGTCATGTGAGGCATATATCAGCTCGTTTTTCATTTATACCTCCAGTAGCCAGTCAAGATCGTTAATTTTACCGTTTATAATAAATTAGAAAGTCGCCCGTCAATATATGACGGGTGAAAATTTCTCCTACATTTTAACGAAGAAATTGCATGTTTGGTGATATTTTGATAGTTGAAATTTTAAAACCTCACTCCAGTGGATTAACCCTAAATTCCAGTGATAGCGTTCTTTGTTGACCATTTTTACGTTTTTTCATTTTCCTAAAATTAGTCTTACCAGTAAAACAGTTGTCGGATCCAGTTCAGCCCTGTCAAAATAAAACATTTCCTTGCATGTCAATTATCAAATTATCATGGCATGGTGCGAGTTTCATTGTTGATGGCGTCAGCGTTCGACGCATCAGCTTAAGTTTAGCCATTTTGGATCGGATTTTTCATTGTTGCGGAGCTAGGGTTACCACAGCAAAATTTTGTGTTTCGCCAAATTTGCCGTAAATTATATTTTATTTAATAAACAATTCTCGTGCAGGTAATAATCGCTCGCAGTGAACAATCACCAAACGCGATAACTCGCCAGAGAAGACAACTATTCAAACACGCGCTCCGATCCAAAATGGATGATCTTAAGCTGATGCGCCGATAATGATACTAAATATTTTTCAACAAAAGAAAGAAAATGTCCCATTGCACATACTCATATTGTTTTGCAAACTAAAAAACCTGCTTAATGATTGATAAAAATTTTAAATATATCTTAAACATAACCTTAATTTAGAATTAAGTTTTATTTCGGTACTAATGCTTGCGCATCAGTCTTTTCGGAATCAAATCAAATTTAGTGCCAATAACTAATTAAAAAACTAATAAACTTTGCATTGAAAGATGAAGAAAGAGATTGTTTAACTCATTTAAAATGTACCTGGTATTCCAAACTCGAATTTTATGTTCGATATTCAATTTGAAGAAAATTCTGTTTTCCTTTTTTTAGACCAAGAATCTTTACGTATTGTGTTACATCAAGAGCTAACTATATTTTTTAACATACTAGAACTAACACTTTTTTAAAAGTCTAGGTAGTTAATATTTACGTATAATATATATTTTTAGCTTTTGTGAAACACGATAGATTGGCAAAGTTCAGCTTCGTTGATGCACGCTAGTTCTAAAATTACCCTGCATTTTTAAATATTTTGCTGAAATTTTCAGAATTTAGTTCATTAATGCAACGTGGAAAGATCATGCCTGATGCTGGTGTAAATTAAAAATTTATCTTCATGCTTGTTGATCGTAAATATTTTAAATTCATTTGCATTTTTCGCAAAAAGAAGTGCATTAAATCAGCTGCATATCATTACGTGAGGTTTATTTATTGCAATGGTGATGATACGCCTAAGCAATATTTTCTGGCAATGTTGACGAGTTGAGAACGGCTTTACATTGATTAAGGTTTCGAGAAGGAAATCCCTAGAAATCAAAAGCATTAGATGAGTAGCTAATTTCATGGTTTTATAAAACACAATAGTTATTTAACTTTGTATATAGAATTATGTATAAGTTTTGAACATTTTTTTCTCATATAAGGGTTGTTCAAATGAAAAGTGAACAGTAGGGTGGTTCAAAAAACTTTTTTTTAGCTAGAGTGCAGGAAAACCCCTATTTTTTTTAGAATTATTAATAATATTAATCTGTAAAAGTTTTAGCTTCTTACTCAAATTTTAAGAGGGTATTCAATGATCCCTTATTTGAGCATCAGCCGTAGCATAAAAATTTTTCACAAGTTTAGAAACATTTAATTTCCCCATTATTAATTTTTTTACTTCCTTTTACAAAAAAGGAAGTATTGTATTCGCGAAAAAATTTTCACTCAAAAATCGGGCTTAATTTCTACTTTGCTCACCCCCAAGTGAATGTTGAGTTTTTTTTTCGACCCGACCATACGTTCATATGTACCTAAGAACGAATAGATGCCCGAAATATCCATTTTGACGTTTCCTTAGTTAATAACAACGAGTTTTCTCTTGACGTCTGTATGTACGTATGTGTGTATATGTATGTATGTCGCATAACTCAAGAACTGTATATCCTAGAAAGTTAAAATTTGGTACGTAGACTCCTAGTGGAATCTAGTTGTGCACCTCCATTTTTGGTTGCATTCGGGTGTTTCTAAAGGGTTTTTTTGCACCTTTTTTGGGGGGAATTCATTGTTAATTTCGATGCAAACTCAAGTGGTGTTATATTTTGGAGGACACTTGGAGATTTATCGCCAGTCTTTTGGTCGCCAAGACTTGACGACAAATTTGTCGATTTTTTTGAGCAATCACGATTGCTTATTGTTCTCATTTGATCGTTTTTGAGGTCCGTGCCTTTTTCAGCTTGGACGAGAAGCCTCTTCAGCACCACCGCCCACCGTCCTCTGCAGGCGGCGCGGCTGCTCCGGTCCTGCGCTATCCGCTTCTTCTGGTCGGAGGAGTCCAAGTCCTACACACGTGCACGCTCACACACTCGCACACACACACACACACACACACACACACACACGCCTACGTGCATACACACAGATCTACGCACACACACAAGCCCACACACTTTCACACACAAATATGCACACGTAACCGCCCAGGAGGAGAGGCAGGCTTGTGGGGAGGACAGGAGCCGTTTCTAGAAATAATAACTCCAATGAGTAGGGTCCTGTCGCAGTTCGTGATTGCGAAAAACATAATTTGAATTCAAAATTTCAGAATTCAAATTATTTTTTTTTTAAATCTGGTTTCAATGTGGCCATTGTTGGTGATATTTAGAGAGTTAACTCTTGAGTCACATTAAATTTGCAATAATGGAGAAATAACATAAAACTGGTGTAAAAGGAAGTGTAAATAAATATTTTTCTTTTTTGCACATTACAGGGGAAACGTTTCCATTCGGACGATGAAGTGAAGGAAGCCGTGCAGGATTTCCTCAGGAATCAGCCCCGATCTTTTACAGCAAAGGCATCGCCTTGCTGTCGCAACGCTGGGACCTGTGTTTCAACTCCCATCCCGATTTCTTTTAATTTACATTAAAAGTATTATTTTTATTCAACTTGTCTACTTTTCATTTGGGCAATCCTTATATATATCTACTTTTCATATGTCTCTCATATATCCCATTCCTTATTAGGCCATAACAACGAAATTCTGCTAGGAAAAAAAAAAAAAAACGAAAACCCTTTGTATTTATTTACCAATGTCCTAAGAAAACGAGTCCCAACCTTCGTACACAGTAAAGAAACGTTTTTACGCTCTCCTGAAAAATAAGGAAAATGTGACTAACAATAGTCGGGTTTTTTGGTACAGATATTTTTTGAAACATATCAAATTTGACGGCCAATTCTCATATTTTTATATAACAGCCAATGATCGAGTAACGCTCCAGACGTCATCAAGAATGAAACTTGCGCCACCGCATGATAATTTGCGAATGTGTTTTGGTAATGCTTAACATGCAGAGAAAGGCTGTGACAAGGCTGAACTGGATCCGGTAACTAAACTGTTTTACTGGTAAGACTGTCATTTAAAGTGATAAAGAAACAAAAACGTTGTCAACAATGAACCTATCTATTGGAGTTTAGGGTTCATCCACTGGTGTTAGGGTTAAAATTTGAAGTATCAAAATATCACCAAACATGCAATTGCTTCGTTCAAATGTAGAAGCAATTCCTCCCGTCATATCTTCACTGTCAAAAATGAAACGCTCAATTTTGACGATTTGGCAATCCTCGAGCACTATTTCGTTAATTTCTACTATCCTTTCGTCACCGAATCACGTGATAATTGAGAAAACCAGAAATCTCAAATTTTTCACGAAATAATTTCGTCCCGATTTCGTCACATTGCAGTGCATTCTGGGAGTTTTCGTTTTAGTCTTGTACTTGCTCTTTAAATTATTTTACGGCAGTTATCCTAAAGGATTCATAAAAAAGGTTAGTATTTATTAAAATTTGTATGTGCAATGAGCCTTCTTTTATGTACTGTTACATTTTTGTTTAGTGTTGTGTTAATTGTTGTATTTAAAACACATTAAAATTAAAAACGACCTGTTCGATTTGGTTTGGAATTTTGTATAAACTAACTTTGAGTCACCTCCACGTTAGGCTTAACTACCGTTATTTTTTATTTGCAAATGAAAATGTGTGTTTGTTGACAATTGTTTCCGAAAACGTACTTCCTTTATTTCGTTAGACAACTGAAAAAGATGACCAAAGAATTTTTACGAATTTCAACTTACATAAAAAATTCCACCGTAGCTACAGCAACGAAGATAATAAATACAGCGCTTTGATAAATAGCATAGAACTTTGAAGCTTTTAATTTCAACGTTGAATATGTTACATGGTTATGTGTTTTCATTCTTCTTCATGAATTTTACTACTATAATTCTGGTAAACGAAGTGTTTTTGTTTAATAATTCAAAATTTTTTTACTCTGTCTTTTTATTTTCTTAAACAAATATATCGCCCCCGCCCCCTCTCTAAGTATTGGTATTTTTCTTCTTCTTCTACTCTACATGTAATATTTTATTCAATACAATAATAATTTATACAGCAGCTCTCTCCCAAAAGTGTACGTAACACTTATCATTTTCAATGAAATATTGCTCTACCCATTAGGCAAGATTAATATTTTGGAATGGGTAAACAATAGATCTTCTATAGTTAATTCTTAACAAAACTACATGAAATATTTTAATAGCAAAATAAAATATGATTTTGAAGAAACTAATAATCAAAGAGCATTAAGAACTTTAATCTCACAAAAGTGTTCATAAAAAATATTTTTTAATAATTGCTTAGCAACCTTTTAAACAAACCCATAAAAAAAACTGGCTATCAGTTTATGGTTCGGAAATGATACCCCTCTCCCCTTTTTTTGTTATGCTCGTTGACCGGACTTATTAAAGTCGCACCCCGTGTTGTTTATGTAATGTCATTCCGTTCTGCAGCTGTCTCCTGTTTATGTTGTATCAATACTTCATTATTTGTTGAGTCTGTTTCTTTTTTTTTCTTTTGAATGGTTTTACTTGCAAAATAAAACATGAAGTAAGGTAAGTATTAATTTAATACAAAGCATTTTAAGTTACAAAGAAAATATTAATTTCCATAAAGAACTATATCTTTGTGCTTTGCAGCTAAATATTTTCAATATTTTTTCAATTTTTTCCAAATTTAAAATAAGTTATTGAAGGTAACCTTGATTTTTTAAGAAAGGTAAGTTAGCAGCATGTTTGAAAATAATAACAATTATAAAGTGTTCTTTGTTATTTATTTTCATATTTAGTACGCTAAATTCTATGTTAATTTATATTACTTGATTTGTGATAATTATGAATTTTTCCATTATACATAGTTTCTACAGCTGAAATAAATGCAGCATTAATTTTATTGCCATATTTGCTGCCTCAAGGAATCATCAGGAAAAAAAGGGAATTCCCTTCAGAAGCATTTCATAGATGAACTACTAGTAAGTGCAAATTTAAGTTAGAGTAATGGTTTTTGCTGTAGACTCACTATTTTCATTACATACCTTTGAATCTCTTACTTGCAATTCTGTCTTAGCGTTGGCCATGGTTGCATTAATGCTTATGGAGCTATTTTAGTAAATCAGTAAGATTTTAATCAATTATGTTATATAAAGGTACCTAATTTTCCTTGAAGTTCCAGAGAGGTAAGTATGAAGTTGGGTACCAAAGTACTCCAAAGTATGAAGTATGTACTGCATGCAATAATACACTTCCTGTATTAAACATAAATTTTGCCAAACAAGCATTCTACTTAGAAGCAAAATTAATAATACAAATAATCGATTGAAAAAAGAAAAAGGTAAGCTTTTTCTCAAGATTATCTTATTTCATTTTCTATATCTAATTTTCGAACAAAGATATACAAACTTAAAGCTGTCCATTTTATTGCACTATTTCTTTAAAGTTTATGGTATTAATTTGATAAAAATCTTTTTTGCAACTTTTTTATGCGATGCAATGAAGAAGTAAATCTCCAGCAATTTTCTCATGAGCAAATATTGATGTAACTCTGCTCAAAAGTTACCTATGTCTTATTCTTCCAGAACCCAATGTCTGCCGAGGAAGTAGCACTTCTATATTCCCAGTAGGGCTGGACGATGTAGGAATTTTTACATCGTGATGCATCACCAAACTTACATTGCGAGTAGTTGAAGCAGTTTGAATTATTCTTCCCGCTATAGGCGTCAAACCCCCGATTAGGGGAGTTTTCCTTGCAAAAATTCAAGCTTTTGTCAGAATTTTCCCAAAGTTGGCACGAAAACTACCCTATGGGAATTCACAAACATCAAAGGACAAATGTACCAAACTTGGAATAGATCCGACAAAAACCCACGCGAGGGATTCCCCATGCATAGCGGGACTAAAACGGGGGAATTCTCAAGCATCAAAGGAATTCTGTGCCAAATTGGAAAAAGATCTTATAAAAACTGATTTTTGAAAAAAAAAAAAATAGACCCTAATAGCTGGACGAAAACTACCCGATGAGAATTCCTGAGCATCAAAGAAGTTCTGTGCCAAATTCAGAAAAGATCCCCCAAAAACTTGCTTTTTATAAGAAGAACCCCAATGGGGATTGCCCCCCCCCATGGAGGAAGAAAATCTACCCTGCTTGAATTCCCGAGCATCAAAAAAGACCTCTGTAAAATTTGGAAAAGAATAAACAAAAACGTGGTTTTTATAAGGAGCACCCCATGGAGGTTCCCCCCCCCCCCACATAGAGGGACGATAACTACCATTTGAGTTCCCGAGCATCAAACGACCTCTGGGCCAAATTTAGAAAAAATCCGACAAGAAAATGGTTTTTATAAGGAGAACCCTCATGGGCGTTGCCCCCCCCCCCCCCCATAGAAGAACGAAAATTATCCTGCTTGAATTCCCGAGCATTAAAAGACCTCTGCGTAAAATTTGGAAAAGATTCGACAAAAACGAGGTTTTTATAAGAAGTACCCCCATGGGGTTCCCTCTCCCCACCTCCCCCCCAATAGAGGGACCATAACTACCCTTTGAATTCCCGAGCATCAAACGACCTCTGTGCCAAATTTAGAAGAAATCCGACAGAAATTTGGGTTTTGGAAGGAGAATCCTCATGGGCGTTGCCCCCCCCCCCCTTGGAGGGACTAAAACCATTGTGTGTGCATTCCCGAGCATCAAAGGACCTCTGTGCCAAATTTGGAAAAAATCCGAAAAAAACTTGGCTTTTATAAGGAGAACCCCCATGAGGGTTGTCCCCCCTCCCCCCCTCCATAGCGGGACGAAAACTGCTCAATGAGTATTCCTGAGCATCAAGAATGAACCTCTGTGCCAAATTTGGAAAAGATCCGGCAAAAAATAGATTTTTTGCAGGACCCCCCCCCCCTCTTATGGGGGTTTAGTTAGATACCATGGGGAGATTATGGGGCCGGAATAACATGCGGGTTTCCGTTCTTTTTTTTTTTTTCCTTGGATAAAAAAAAAAAAGCTTGGATGTAAGCAAACTTGTGGAGCATACCCATCTATCGGTTTAGAGGTTTTTATTCTAAACCGGTGTATTTTACATCGGTATTTTACGATGTATCGATGCATCGTAAAAAGCCCTAATTCGAAGATATCATTTCACATTGTTCTTTAACTTGAATTTGCAATAATTATTTTGCATTTTAAAGAAATTGTCTGATTGTATTTTTACATTAATAAAAAAATTTTTTTTAACATCTTTTATGTGCCTCTTTTTTCAACAAATACTTGCCTTTTGCTTTAGGCGGAGGGAGGGGGGTGCAGGCCAGTCATTTCGATTTTTTTTCCCAATTGTGGAAAAAGCTGTATACTCTTCAAAAATTTTATAGAAAACCAACTAAAACCATGGCCTTTCGTACGTAAAGACATAAATGTTCAAAAATAAAGGGGGGGAGGTCAACCCCCATGAATAACCCCTCCCCCGTAATTGACGGGCCTGTGAGTGTGACTATACGCATCAAAGTGGGAAATTATGGTGGTAAGATTCTGAAGTAAAGATTTGACTAAATCTTATAAAATACAGTCGAACCTCATTAAAACGAACTTTCATGGATCATTAAAATCGATTATTCTTAATAGAATTCGTCTTATCCGAAAAACAATAGGGTCTGGTGGGGGAAAGTGGTCAATGGGGTAAAGTGGTCATAATTCAAATAAATGGCTATACCTTAAAAATAAATGTTCGAATGAATGTGAAAATTTTATTTTAGAGTAGTGCAGTTAGAAACTACATTTTGAATACAAAATTTTACAACAGGCAAAATTTTATTTGGTAAAAAAAAATATTTTGAGTGATTATGAATTTTTTAAAAATATAAACACCTTTTTTAACTTTCTTGGGAAATTTTGTTTGTTAGAATTATGAACAGATTGACTGCACAGGAAGCTTCCTACATGTCTCAAGAACTCATACTCATTAGCAGTTAGCTGAATCTCTTTTGAATAATTTTTTAGAACAATTTTAGTAAGATGGGGTAAAGTGGTCATAATATTAGGCTTAACGAATATTGTTCTTTTAAAATCACTTAATCTTTAAGTATAAGGCAGGTATCAATTAAATATTAATTTCACTTAATATGTATTGTTTTTACAGTAAACAAGGTTAAATATATGAGTATATGCGCATGCATACGCATATACTCGTGTAGGCACGTATATATACGTATTCGCATAAATGCACCAATAAACACGTATTTGGGTATCTCGTAGTATTTTTTATCTATACAGATATACATTCGACTATACACGTATATACCCGCTTATACTCGTACATATACGAACACTTATATACTCAGGTAGACACGATGTATATACACGTACATACTCGAGCTGACATTTACATACTAGCATATGATATACATGCATGCAGGGTGAGTTTAAACTCTTGGGCAAATTTTTAAAAGGTGTTAGAGAGGAGGATAAGAAGGAAGAATCATAAGAAACATATGGCCACAAACTCAACGCTGATGCGCTACATGCACGCAAAGCCAGAAACTAATGAATGCAAAACAGGTCACAAATTTATTACAAAAAAGACAATTTTACACAACGACTTAAGAAAGTTTTAAAGTCATTGATGAAACTTGCGGCCGGCATCTGTAATACATGCGTCGTAATCACTCTGTTGCAATTACGAGACTCTTGAAAAACTTTCATCAGTCGCTGCGCCTTTGTTGCGATGCGTGTATTAGAGTTACTACAGGCCTTACTTTTTAACAACTGTCTAAATATTTCTTAAGAACTAAAATGTCGGGTAAAATCATCTTTGTGTAAAAAATTTGTGACCTGTTTTTAGTCCATCGATTTCTGGCTTTGTGTGCATGTAGCGCGTCAACGACCATAAGTTCCTTACGATCCTTTGCTTCTTATCCTCCCCTTTCACACCACTTAGATTTTGCCCAAGGTCTTGGATTCATTATGTAAGCATACATGTATATTAGCGGATATACTCGTAGATATACGTGGATACATGTACTGATGTTTACACGTAAATGTACGTATATACGTCTAACAAGTATATAGTCGTGTTTACACGTAAGCATACGTATATACTCTTGCTTCCACATATATATATATATACGTGAGTAGGCACGTACCAAACACGCACTGGATATATCCACGAATTAACTCGTGTATACCCGTATATGTATGTAAGTACAATACTGGCCGTTAAAATTGCTACACCAAGAAGGAATAATCTGAATGAAACAAAATTTTGCACACGTGATGGCAACATTGACACTAGAAAACGATTACAAAATGAAAGCAAAATGATCATTTATTACTGGAAAAATCTCACATGAATGGAGGTTTAAGTACCCTGTTGCGCCACCTTTAGTTGGAATTTAAGAACCGATACGGTCGAGCATTGAGGTACAGCAGTTTCGTACTATGTCTTACGTCTTCTCGTACCACAGTTGCTGTAAACGCGCCACTAATTTGATCAAATTTACAGACTGTCCAATTTACCGTCTCAAGTGATCCCAGATATGCTCAATTTGTGACAAGTCACAAATCGCAGACCAGAGCATCACGCAGAACAGAGAAAGTGATAATGCGGAAGAGGAAATCCCTTTACACCCTTGCTGTGTTTGACCGAGCATTGTCATGTTAAAAAATGGTTCCTGGGAGCCCCGTCGTGAGTGCTAACACGTATGAGTTTGATCGAATGAGTGGCACGTTTACAGCAACTGTGGTACGAGATGACGCAGGATATCGTAGGAGACTGTTATGTCTCAATGCCCGATTGTTTCGCTTCAAGTACATCGTACATTCATGCTAGAAGTGGCTTAACAGGGTACTTAAACCTCCATTTATTCGAGATTTTTCCAACCATAAATGATCAATTTGCTTTAATTTTGTAATCACTTTCTAATGTCAATTTTATTATCACGTATGTAAAATTTAGCTTCATTCTGGCAATTTCTTCTTGGTGTAGCAATTTTAATGGCCAGTAGTGTATCTATGTACACTTATATATGCGTATATACGTCGAATATACACGTATATACTCAGAAACTCAGGTATGCACATATATACTCGAGATACATGTGCAAACACGCAAATGATGTTCGTTTTGCGCGTATATACTCGCATATACACGTGACTCGTATATACTCGTGTAGACACGTATACACTCCTGTAGGCAATCACGTATACATGCTTATACGCTCGTGTATACATGAATATACTTGAGTAGGCACATACATGCATGTATCTGATGTATACATGTATTTATTCATATATGAACATGTTTACTCTTGTTTAAACGACACGTATATACTCGTGCATACCCGCATATACTCGTACATGTACTTGTAACTATAAAAATAACCAAAATATACAAATAATAGGGTTATTTGTAACAGTTTTGTAGCTGTTTTTAACTATGACCACTTTACCCCATGCTATGACCACTTTCCCCCACCCCATGGGGTAAAGTGGTCATAAATACAAAGGGAAATGAAAATGTTATAAAACTACTTAAATCAATATTTTTTTTCTGAAATTCAATGTACGTGTTCTTTAATAATGCAATGTAAAATAATAACAAAAAAAGTTGAAGTATTTAAAGTATTTATTGTATTTATTAAACACGTAAGTTGAAAACCTACGATTTTATGACCACTTTACCCCACCAGACCCTAAACAATGGGACAGGTCTTTTTAGAAGTAATTCTTTTTAAGCGTGTTCGAATTAACGAGGTTCGTCTGCATTCTCAAAAAAAAAAAAAAAAAAAAATCTAATCAGCTAAAAAAATAAAAATAAATAAATAAATAAAAGAAATAAACTCAAAAATAATAAATAAACTCAAAAAATTACGAAATTAACATGCTCAAATATGACGAAATTAATTTGACGAAACTAATACTCTCAAAACTACGAAAGTGATTGTCGATTTGACGAAACTAGAATGAAGAAATATTTCTTAACATTTGACGAAATTCGCATCTTCAAACCAGAGACGAAAGCAGTTTCCTCAATTTGACGAAATGATCGCTCGGAGCATATCCCTGGAAGCGATTTCGTCAGAAACGAAGAAAATTTCGTCGAATTTGAAAGTCCATTTTTGAGAGTGTTGACGGGCGATTTTCTAGTCTCTTTGATAAAAGGGCACTTTGACCCCGTCATACTATGACGGGTTATTTTCTGGTTTAAATTATAAAAAGCATTCTCTTTACGTATTGGAATTCTAGACGGACTCATTCCTGTATCAAAATGAAAATATTTTTGCAGTCATTGCGCACGGCTATTGTAAACTTATTTTTCAAGAAGGTGTTTCCTTCAGTCAAAAGTATTCAGTCAAAAGTATCAGTCAAAAGTATTCAGTCAAAAGTATCAGTCAAAAGTATTCAGTCAAACGCTAATAGCATCACTGAATTGCATTTCATCACTTGTGATGTCGTGCGCAGAAGCATAAAAAATAAAAATGAATCTCAGCACCGATTAAAAGGATTTTTTGAAAATATTAATCGTTGTCTAATTATTAAAATATGGTTAAATCCAATGTTTTTAAGCATGCTCTTTCAGAGAAAAAAATGCTTTTAAAATTTCGGAAACTTCCGAATTAAAGTCCTCGATTGCGAAATCCCGATCTGAATTTTCTCGAAAATTTTCCAACAGCAACTAGTGTCGGTTTCGTTTAAATTCCTTCCGACTAGAAGCAAGCAGGAACAAGTTTTTCTATTGGAGAAAAATCAGAAACTACTTTTAAATAAAAAAACCACCTTCAAAAAATACCCTGGAACTAAAAAGCAAACACTAACTGATTACACTTACATTCTATTTCCTACCCAAACATAGAAATGAAATTTATTTTAAAGTTCCAGTACAAAAATCAACTAAACACCGAATTATAAAATAAACATTGATTTAAATTACTATACGATGAATTATTTTAAATATTTAACTAATTATATACGATCTCTTAATTTTTAATAACCTTTTGAAGTAGGGGCCTCCTATAAACAACTACATAACGTAACTGACAACCCATCCAATCCTGAATTAAACACTAGCTTAACTATACGCGAAATTAGTTTTTAAAACTAAACCTACTCAGTTACGTTAGGTAGTAGTTTATAGGAGGCCCCAACTTCAAAAGGTTATTAAAAAATTAAGAGATCGTGTAAAATTAGTTAGGTATTTAAAATAATTCATCGTATAGTAATTTAAATCAGTGTTTATTTTATGATTCGGTGTTTAGTTTAGTTGATTTTTAAACTGGAATTTTAAAATAAATTTCATTTCTATGTTTGGGTAGGAAATGGAATGTAAGTGTAATCAGTTACTGTTTGCTTTTTAGTTCCTGGGTATTTTTTGAAGGCGGTTTTTTTTTAAATTGAAAGTAATTTATTTTTTGCTTTTTAATGGTGTAAATAACACGGCGAGAGTCTCGGAGACTTCCGACGACTGTGAAGAAAGGCTTTTTCAAATGCGTAACTATGTACAAAAAAAAATTGTCTTCATCATTTGTTCAACTTATCAAAGTTCGCTTTCCGAAAGCAAATGCATAAGTCACTAAAAAAAAATCGCTTTAAGTTTAAATTTGTAAATTTGTAAATTGTAATTTATGTTTCGCAATATAGTGTCATGTAACTCGTGATAAAAGTCGCATGTTTTTTCACATGGCCCCACTATAGATGAAGATTAAAAATTCCACTAGAATGAATTTTATGTTTGCTTCAGAGAATCCTTAATTTAAAATTTTCATCATCATTGCTCTTAATAATATATATTTTTAGTACATTCTTTAACCATAGGTAAAGAAATTATAAACCTTTGTTTTATGGCCTTTGTTTATCAATGGGTTTTAAATTTAATCTTTTGTGAGGGAAATTGCATGAAATTTATTGTTTTACCCTTAACTTTTCCCTAAAGAACAAATAGGGTAAATCAAAGATTTGGAACCTAAGTTAGACCATCCCTAAACAAAACCACCACTAAACAAAATAAAGCATATAAACTGGTTCACTAAGTGAGACGATATACAAAGTTAATAAAGTACAAATCGATTTAAATGTGAGTATGATATTTGAAGAGTTCCTTCAATTTCATCAAACCTGAACTTGATTAACATTAGACCGCTGAGGAACTATGCTGTTTCAAACAAAAAAATACTTTTCCTTATCGGTACAGGCAGGGGCGTGTACAGAAATTTTGGAGCCCATCACAAATGACTTTTCCGGCTTCTCTCCATGTTGTTTACCCCTATATTTCACCGTTAGTTACAAAAATATTGGGCTCCCTTCAGGCTCAGGACCGGGCCAACAGGTGTCCCTCCCCCTCCCTGTGCACGCCCCTGGGTACAGATGTCTTCGAGTATTTATGGAACATTGTACAAAGGAAAAACAAATCCACGAGTTCAGAACCTCATATTTTTTTTGAAGCCTGCTAATTAATATAACCCTAAATTCAAATTGAACTGAAGGCATCGTGAAATAGTAAATATAGAATATTGGTCAAAATTCAGAAATCATACACAGTTATAATGTATATTATTAAAGAATATAAATTAAATTGTTGGGTGTTCTGTATTCAATTCCCCCTCAATTGAACACTAAATATATTTAAAAATTGGAATATTTAATAAAGAACTTTATATTTTAGTGCCTAAATAAAGTTATTTATTAGTAAATAAAATAATAAGGTAATTGATTCAACTATTAAAGTAGCAAAATATATTTAATTTACTGCATTGCTACGCAGTAACAGATACATTAATAACACCTATAATAAAAAATTACCATGCGGCACAGCGTTGAAAAAATTAATCATCCATCTGCCGCGAGAATTAAATATCGTTTAAGAGAAAGTCAAAACCTTAGGTGTGAAAATACACCGATTACAGCAACACCACGTGATCGTGACGTATGAAATTTAAAGTTTCTTGGATTTCTCCGAGACCCCTTATCAGATCCAGACGAAATTACAATGTGACCGTCCGGGAAGTATACCCTTCCAAACAAACAAAAAAAATTTCAAATCGGTCCAGTAGTGTTGGAATAATGCGAAAACACACATAAAAAGCCGCAATACGAAATCATAACCTCCTTTTTTGAAGTCGGTTAAAAAGAACAACCGACAGTATTTGCAACATTTGTCAAGTATCCACGATGAATATATGTTGCTATAGCATCATATACCAGGTAAAAGATAAATGAAACTTCGTATAAAATGCATAAATGCGAATTTGTGCATTTTATACGTTGTTAAATGCATCTTTGATGTTTCAACACAAAGGTATTTATTTATTTCTTATCACAGGATTGTTCTCTTTAGAACTGCTCAACTGAAATAGAATCAATAGGCGCAGTTCATATTTTGTAATCATTTTAAGAGTGTCCGTTGACAAAAATCGTCAAAGTTTGCATTTTTTAAAAATCATTTAAAAAACTGCTCCTTTTTTTCTGCTCAAAAGGACGTTCGAGTCTTCCTTCTATCTTATTTAGAACAAAAGATATAATAATTTTTGTTGCATGCATTTAACTAGTAGCATATTTAAACGAGTTTTTCTCCATGATGCATTTTTTTTCTGTTTTTTGCATTCAAACTCTTGTAAGTCAAGAACTGATTAAGATAAAGTGAGGAAATTTGGAGCATATCTTTTTAAAACAGTTTGCTTTAATCTTCATTCAACAAATTTGAAGAAAAAAAAATATTATTGCAAAAAATATGATTTTTTGAAAAAAAAAAGAGTATTTTCGAATTTTTCGAAATTTTACTTTCATTTTTTTCTACTTTTTGTTGAATTAATATTTTTAAATCGTCTCATAAAAATTAAAGCTTAGATATTTTTGCATAAAATAATTGAAAAAAATTTGCAAATTGATTAAGAATATTTTGAGTTTTAGCGATTGAAAGCAACTTTAAAAAAAAGTAAATTTAAGTACATTTTTTAAATATTTATGTTTTGATTTTGATTATTTAATACATAGTGCATCAGTGCAAAAAATTTAAAACTCTAAACTGTTTAGTAATTTTTTTTTTCAAAATGTGTCCCGGATCCCTTAAGTGAATATTGCAATTTATGAAGTGTTATTTAATGAAATTTACAGAAACTTTTACGGTTTAATTTACCTTGTTAACAAACATGTACGTTTATTTAATACTAGTGGTACCCACACGGCTTTGACCGTAATAGAAAAATTAAAAGGTCTTTTGGTTCGCCTGTATATTTACAAATAATGTATGGTGAATTTTCTCGCCAATTGGCTTGGACCCATGTTACGGTTCCACGTTATGATAATTTCATATCTCGCCAATTGGCTTGTGCCCATGTTACGGTCCCACGTTATGATAATTTCGTAATTTACTCATCCATCTTATGATAATTTTGTTCTTAAAACTGGAATAGAAAAAGAACCACATCGAATTTTCGAAGGTGCTTCGAGGTGCACACCCCCATGCTACAACCTAACTTTGTGCCGAATTTCATAAAAATCGGCCGAACGGTCTAGGCGCTCTGCACGTCACAGAGATCCTGACAGACAGACAGAGATCCGGACAGAGCGAGAGATCCTGACAGACAGAGAGACTTTCAGCTTTATTATTAGTAAAGATACCTGTCCTTTTTATTGAACTTCATTTACCTAAGCCGTGAATTAGGATAAGATAGACAATTGAGTTTTCTCTAATTCGCTGAAAAAACAATTCAGAAACATTCCTGAAAAATCATGGGCAGCTGATGTGCCCAATTTCTGTAGATAACATGTCTTGAAAAAAGCAGGGGTATTTTCCACTAAAACTCAGTAACATTCCTGAAATTATCTGGGAATTTTTCTTGAGGAAATCAGAAATTGTGTCTTCGGAACCTTTAGAGAAAACTTAGGTAGGTTTAATATGATAGCTTGACACCCTCCTGATTTACCAAGAAAACTCCAAAAGCATTCTTGAAAGCAAGGCCTAAGCTAAGACAGAATTGCAAGTAAAAATCAAGACTGTAACTCATTTGTACTTCTTGCAAAGTTAAGGAATCTAGAGACTTGTTTGCTCTGATTGGGAGGTTAGTCACTCTGAACGGCCGCTATCGAACCAAAGCCGATGCACTTAATAAATGCGCTCAGTTAATCGTTAAACTGGAAGTTAAAACATTTTTTCATAACAGAAAGAAGTCTGCATTCGTGCATGTTGTAGTAATTCATGAAACATTTTCACAAAGATACTTGATTTTTCTAGTAAGTGGATAACAACTTGTGAAATCCCGAAACGTTCCACGGAAATAATCAGTTACGTTTCGGACTTTCTTACAGTGTATTCATCTTTTTTCCTAGAATCTCAAAGACAACGCAACAGATAGTCGATAGCTTTCAGAAATTTTTGAACATTAAACTTTAATTCTATCAGCTTTTCTTTCTAATTATATGAAATAATTTCAAAGCTAAAAATGTCTTTGTTTAGTGTATGCGCATAAAAAAGTCAATGTCCTTAAATGATGATACATCATCTAGTACACGGTGCTTTTATTTCAAATATCAGTACAGCGATTTTCTCGTGGTTTATTAATAATTTTTTTTTATATTCATTGTTTCGCGTTTTTAATTAAAAATAAAAATACTTCGCTTTGGTTTTCTCGAGATTCGTGTTAATGATTCAGAATTTCGTTAAAACCTCCGTGAATTCCCGATGTTATAAAACAGAAGCATTAAAAAAAAAAATGGTATTTTAAAAGGAAGTCTTCATAACATAATCTATGAACACATGGACCCTTATAGTTAAAACACATTGAACCATTTAACGAACTATGCAAAATATTTGGTGAAGTAATAAATAACTAAATAAATACCTCTGAGTTGAAACTAAAGTTCAAAACGCAAGGGAGTGGAAAAACAACATACGTCGGGGTGTAAATTTTCTTTTGCTTAAAGGAGGTCTGCTGAAAGAGAGGAAGACGTCAGCCCTCTCTTGGGTGGGGCACAAGTCAGTGCCCGCGGTATGCTTTTTTGTGCTTCCAAGTATTTTGGAAGTTTACATACCGTAATGATATGGACGGGTTAGAATAATAGTGGCGTAGGTCAAAACTTTTACACTTTGAGTTAATAATGGACTTAGATTCATCTTTAGTTCCCTATCATGTGCGCCTTGAAAGTCCAATTTTTACACGTTGAATTAATAATGAATTTAAATTCCTGTTTAACTCATCTCTCAAGTGCGCCTCAAAATTTTCATACTTTGAGTAAGTAATGGGTTAGGATTTCACTTAAGTTCCTCTCGAAATTGCACCTATGGTCAAAATTTTTACAGTTTGAGTTAATAATGGATTTATATTCCTCTTTTGTTCCTCTATAAAGTGCACCAATTGCAAAAAAAAAAAAAAAAAGGCTAAGATACTGCACCTCCAGTGCAATACGGCCCTAACTTAAAGTAATAATTTTAATGGTACAAATGATAATAATAACAAAAAGAAAAAGTTAATGTCCGACATTTTGAGTTCAAAATATTTTTCGTAATCACAATTGCGTGTGTGTGTGTGTGTGTGCATGCAGGCATTTCTGTATGTATACAGCCATGTGTGTGAGGTTTCATAGAAATACATAGCGTTTACCGAACGTACATTATTCCGTGTAGTATGAATTTTCCAAATGTTTACTTATTTTCTGAGTTCTCGGATTTTTTATATAACACACATTTTTGTTACATCTTTCTGCGGTATTTATGTGACTTAACTTATTATGCCTTTTAAGGTAAAAAAAAAGGTTTTCTTTCACTAGATTTTAAGATTATAAATTAATTAATTTATTCATTTATTTTTGATATTTAAAATAAGATTATCGTTTGAAATGTAACTACGAGCAAATTATTATATTCACAGTTAAATATATCGGTCAAGACGAAAATTGTATTCATGCAACTAGAAAAACCTGATGATGAAAAATGTTTAACTTACTAGAAAATCACCTGTCAAAGTATGACGGGTGAAAATTGCTTATTCATTTGAACGAAGGAATTTCCTGTTTGGTGATATTTTGATAGTTGAAGTTTTGACCCAACTCCTTGGGACAGGCATACCGCTATTCTCGCTCTTTTCAAACATTTCTTTCCAACAAGATGGACACAAGGGATTCTAAAGGCCATTAATGAATGGCCTAGGCCATTAATGAATGATTTTTGACAACAACAAATTGCCTCCTCCTGGCTTTGGAGGTGTTGATTTAGAAAATTTTCTGTGTATGTAATTGGCGTGGCAAATAGGGTCACTAGGTTTCCATGCTATAAATATAAGTAATGACAATTATATTTTAATTCGATGTTCTTTAGTTATATGCTTAAATGTTTATGCATTCTTATAATTTCAAAATTTAAAAAATCCTTGATTACCCTACCATAAAAATAAACTCTATTTTCCAATGTAAAATATAAATTTTAAAAAATTCCAGATCGGAATATAATGTAAAAATCTATACTTTAAACTGTCTTCTATTTCAGAACATAGTCCTTTATTATCATCAAGTTCCTCTTGCAATTCACAAGATTTAGAAACCGAAATGGGTATCTATCCTAACCTGTTAAACCTTTTTTCTATATCTGGTCTACCACAACGCAAAAAAGCTTGACAACTATTGATATCTGCTCGCATTTCATCAATGTTAGACAAATGCCATATTAGGGACAAAGATGCTGCTCATTTATTAACAGCCTATGTAGTTTCTTCAGTTGTATATGATATCTTAGATGATTGCTCTTTATTGCTAACTGTTCAAGCTGTAGTGTTTTTTACAGCGGCTTACAATACTGGCCGTATAAATTGTGCATGTAATTTTTTAGAGCAAAAACTGAACGGTGATATATTGTATTTGTATTGCTATCATCATGCACTTGAAATCGTACTGCAGAGTGTCTTTAAAGAAGTTCTTGCCTTCCTTACCTCTAGACTCGATATTCCATTATTTAAGCGCTTCAAAATTCAAAAATTAACACATACCCCTTAAATTCTAAAAGAAGAATTTGATTACATATTATTGTTCGTAGAAAGCAGAATTAAGAAATATTACAGAAAATTCTCATAACGTGTAATAATATTTCTTGGTGAAGTCCTCCCTCCTACAGGGATATGTTTTCGGCAACCTGGAGCTTATCTGTGAGCCAGATGGGTGGCAAAAGGAATTTATTGTTTGAATATTTATATAATTAGGAAAGAATTTAAATTGACCTTACATGAAGAGAATGCCCGTAAATGCTGTTTTACAGTTAAATATTGTATGAAGATATAGTTTTTCGCAGCTACCCATTCTAGGCCTTCTAAATTAGTATTAAGTCTAGTGTCCAAAAAACTTGCAGCGTACAAAATGATGACAAACATGCAGCAAAAGCAGTGATTGAAAAGTTCATAAATCCCTTATGGTACTTAGGGGATGAACTAGTAACTTTGTCCGTATTGGATGAAGGAATTAACTTTGAAGATAGTGTTACAAATCCTGTAAATAGAAATTATTGTAGTAACGTAACCTGTAAATAGTTTCCCGTAATGAATATACAACCCCTTAACATATGGCTCAAGCATACAAACCCCTATTCTTTTTTTTCTTACTACATTCACTGATTTTATCAATGGAAGTGTAGTTGTAGAACGTCGTAGCATTTTCTGGAATATTTGAGAGATTTCTTTTCGGTATATATAAGCCGTTAGCGATGGATAAACAGTATAGTTTCGATTGAGGATTTCGAACTGAGAGTGTGTATTTGCTGTGTTTATAGCGAGGCATTTCGCTGTGTTGTTTTCGTATTTGGAAGTAAATACGTGTGTAAACGTTGAGTTTACGGTGTTGTGTGATAATTGCTTAATTGCTGATGAATAATTTAGCAGTTGTTGAAGATCTTTCCTGTACATAGTGTAAATAAATTTCCTGTGTTTTTATCAAGAACTGTGTCTTCATTTCAAGAAAGTGGAAGTCGCACCGAATCCGTTACAATTGGCGCCCAACGTGGGGCTTCTTCTGGACTTTCTTGGAGTAAGTGTGACTTTGGACATTTTTTTCATAAAGACTGTTTGAATTTATAGACTTTGTTTTTATGGTGATTACTCGCGCAATGGATGACCAATTAAAACAACTTCTGGAAGCAATTAATGCTGCGAAAAGCGACTTGGCTGAAAGTTTGGCTGCTAATCAAGAACAATTAAAAAATGATATGGCGACTAATCAAGAACAATTAAAAAATGATATGGCGGCTAATCAAGAACAATTAAAAAATGATATGGCGGCTAATCAAGAACAATTAAAAAGTGATTTGACTGCAAGTTTTACTGCAAATCAAGAACAATTAAAAAATGACATTGCGGCTAATCAAGAACAATTGAAAAGTGATTTAATGGTACTGAAAAATGATTTAGCTTCTAACCAAGAGGAGATTAAAAACGACCTTACTTCGGTAAAGACTGTGATGGAAAATAAATTTAATGAGATAGAGCATCGAGTTGATGCTTTTGATGAAAAATTTGAAACAGTAGAAAACCGTATCGCAACAGTTGAAAATCATGTGGATGAGAAAATTAAAAACTTGGAAAGGAGATTGGCGATCGCGGAAAGCAGCTCTGTACAGTTTGACGCTCCCACATCGGTTGCTCGACCGTCCATTAAACTTGCCACATTTGATGGGAAAACTTCGTGGCAGGTTTACAAAACTCAATTCATGATAGTGGCGGAAGCGAACGGATGGGACTCTGCTACCAAGGCCTGCCATCTTGCAGCATCCCTGAGAGGTGACGCAGCGGACATTCTTCAGACCCTTCCGGACAGCCAGCGCCTGGATTTCGCCGCCCTCACATCTGCGTTGGAGCTTCGCTTCGGTGAGAAGTGCCAGAAAGATTTCAGCCGACTCCAGTTGAAGTCCCGTTTATAGAATTCTATTCTATTCTATTCAAGAGTCACAACTGACTTCAACTGTATTTATGTCGAGGACTGCATACTAAGTGCCTTGCCTCCATTATTTTATATACCGATAGATGGCAGCACCATCACCGGATCGAACAGTTAGTGAGAATTTTGAACTAGTCCAGGAGCTAATAGCTGCCTAGTACTAGCACCCCCAGAGGTATCGTTTCACTTGGAGGACATTGAGACCACGAGCATATTTAACGTCGCCCAGTCCCCATTAATGACGACGGTGGGTCTTCGATCAGCGAGGATCGAACCCGAGGCCCTCCGGTCCCGAGTCCAATGCCTTACCGATCAGGCTACCACGGCCCGTTTCCAGAAAACCGGGGAAACCCTGCAAGAGCTAGCGGCGGACGTCGAGAGACTGTCTCATCTTGCTTTTTGCGACTGTCCTGCGGATGTTCGAGACAACCTGGCACTCAACTACTACATCGACGGGGTTCGAGATCCGGAAATCCAGAAAGCTCTACGGATGGCGGATGTCAAAGACCTGAATTCTGCCGTTGTGTATGCGATGAGATACGAGGCCGCCCAAGAAGCAACCCGTGTGGATCGCCATCTAATCCGGACTCAGGAAGCTGATGAGTCTGATTCCAGGTCGTCCCACCTCGCTGAACTTGAGAGACAACTCGGTGACTTGACAAGACATCTGAGCAGCATAACAGCCCAAAAGAAACAAGAGCAGAAGTGCTGGAAATGCGGTAGTGAAGGACACCTGCGAAGGAGTTGTCCGGCTCGCCAAGCTACGCGAGGGAAGGAAATCACCACCACTAGAGCTCTGCAGATTTCCTCTTCTAGTAGTGGCAGTGATGGACTTTTCATTTACGCACATGTAAATGGGAACCCCTGCAGACTGATTGTCGACACTGGAGCCAATGTGACAATCATTAGGACAGATGTGGCTCGTGAATTTGGATTGAAACTGCTGTGGACATCGCCACGCGTAAGTCTCCAGACTGTGACAGGTGACAAGATCGAGATTGACGGTAAAGTGGACTTGGAAATAGTGTTTGGGAATGCCACCTACCATCATACGGCATTCGTCGCTAATATCACGGACCCCTTCATTCTCGGATTGGACTTTTTGAAGAAATATGACTTCACTCTCGACTTCAAGACTAATGAGCTGCACTCGTTGAGAGAAGACATAGCTGTTTTCCCTGCAGAAAGTGATGTAAAATCCGCTCATCAAATAATAGCCCAAACAGATTTATCGATTCCCTCAAGGTCAGAATCATTAATACCTGGCTCCCTTGAAGAAAGCAATAGTTTTCGATTTGGACTCATCCATCGAATACCCTAACCTAAGCAATAGCCTAAAAGGAGTACTGGTAGCATCTACGCTTGTGGACCTTTCTAAGGATGTAATTCCTGTAAGAGTCGCCAACGTGAGTGAAAGGCCAAGGAATATTCGGAAAGGTGAAGTGTTAGCAACTTGTACTCCCGTAAACTGCATCATTAGAAGAATCAATTCCCCCGAAACTGTGTCTTCTGAGTCCTTGACATCGAAGTTAATTGGGAGTGCGCCATTATCGAAAGATCAAAGAACTGCTGCGAAACAATTGGTGGACGACTTCAAGCATCTGTTTTCATCTACATCGGAGGATGTTGGCCGTACGAATTTAACGCAGCATAGGATTTACACTGGAGAACACCCCCCTATTAAACAGCACCCAAGACGACTACCGTTCACTAAGAAGGAAGAGGTTGAAACCCTCCTGAAAGAGATGAAGGAGAATGATGTAATCGAACCGTCATCCAGTCCTTGGGCCTCTCCCATCGTCTTGGTCCGAAAGAAAGATGGCTCCACCAGATTTTGTGTCGATTACCGACGGCTGAATGAAATCACCAAGAAAGACAGTTACCCTCTTCCACGGATAGACGACACCTTGGACACTCTTTCCGGACACAAGTGGTTTTCGACCCTGGACTTGAAGAGCGGCTACTGGCAGGTTGAGATACACCCTGATGACCGAGAGAAGACAGCGTTTACAACTGGACAAGGCTTATGGCAGTTTAAAGTGATGCCCTTCGGCCTCTGCAATGCACCAGCTACTTTCGAGCGTCTTATGGAGACAGTGTTAAGAGGACTTTCCTACGAATCCTGTCTGGTCTACTTAGACGATATCATCATCGTGGGACGCAGTTTCGAAGAACATCTGGCAAATCTTAGGAATGTGCTGCAAAAGCTTAAGGAAGCCAATCTTAAGTTAAGCCCGTCCAAATGTAATTTGTTCCGCCGGGAAGTGAACTACCTTGGTCACATCATCTCTTCTGAAGGTGTACAAACCGATCCAGAAAAGGTATCTGCGGTCAAGAGTTGGAGTCGTCCCGAAAACATCCATCAGCTGCGAAGTTTCCTGGACCTCTGCACGTACTACAGGAAGTTTGTGAAGGGTTTTTCCAACATTGCACGACCTTTGCATAAGCTGACGGAGAGCAAGCAAAAGTTTGAATGGTCCAAAGAATGCGAAGATGCATTTCTACGACTGAAGGAGGCTTTAACATCAACGCCTATTCTCTCTTACCCTCAGCCTGGAAAATCCTTCATCCTAGACACTGATGCGAGCCACGAGGGCATCGGAGCTGTTTTATCCCAAGAAATTGACGGAAATGAACATGTCATCGCTTACTGGAGCAAATGCTTATCAAAGTCGGAGCGAAATTACTGCGTCACCAGAAAGGAGTTACTGGCCATAGTGAAAGCTGTAGAACACTTCCATCATTACCTCTACGGCCGAAAATTTCTGCTTCGGACAGATCATGCCTTATTAACTTGGCTTTTGAACTTCAAAAATCCGGAAGGCCAGATAGCCAGATGGATACAGCGGCTCCAGGAATATGACATGGAGATCAAGCATCGAAAAGGGTTATCTCACGGTAATGCTGACGCTTTATCAAGGAGACCCTGTCCTGAGAACTGCCACTATTGTTCCCGAATCGAGAAACAGTATGGAACGACTAGCCTTACCGCCTATCAGGTGACAGTGACTCCAACATCATCAGAACCGGATCCATGGAGTGATGACCAAGTTCGAAAATATCAACTTGAAGACCCCGACATAAAACCAATTTTAGAGTTCATGGAAAGTGACAGTCGACGCCCTAGCTGGCAGGACGTTTCCATCTTCAGTCCTGCAACAAAAAGATACTGCGCTTTATGGAACTCACTCCATTTATGGAACGGCGTGCTACACCGGAAATGGGAATCTGATGACGGCAAAACGTCTAGGTGGCAGTTACTACTTCCCCGATCAAGGATTTCAGATGTTCTGAAAGAAATACATAGTAGTGCGACTGGAGGACATTTTGGTGTCTTGAAAACCCTCAATAAAGTTCGGGAGCGCTTCTTCTGGAGCAAGGCGAAGGATGACTTGGAGAAGTGGTGCCATTCTTGTGACGCCTGTGCTGCTCGTAAAGGACCGAAGAAGAGAAGCAGAGGGAAGCTACATCTGTACAACGTTGGAGCTCCTTTCGAACGAATTGGGATCGACATCCTGGGTCCTCTACCAAGAACTGCTGATGGGAACAAATACATTCTTGTTTCCATCGACTACTTCACCAAATGGCCGGAAGCATATCCCATTCCAGATCAAGAGGCTACCACCGTAGCAGAGACTCTGGTCCAACATTGGATCTCGAGATACGGAACACCTTTGCAGATTCATTCCGATCAAGGGAGGAATTTCATCTCTGCTGTGTTTAAGGGCCTACGTCAAATTTTCGGAATTGAGAAAACTAGAACAACATAACTACACCCACAATCGGACGGCATGGTGGAGAGATTTAACCGCACAATCCTAAATAATCTCTCGCTTATGGTATCCAGAAATCAACAGGATTGGGACAAGAAGCTACCCTTGTTCCTGCTGGCCTACCGCAGTGCTGTCCACGAGACTACCGGATTTGCCCCATCTCAGATGCTCTTCGGACGAGAGCTTCGGCTACCTTGTGATCTCGTCTTCGGTCGTCCTCCGGATGCGCCTTCATCGCCTGAGGAGTACATCCAGGATCTCCAGGCCCGGTTGGAAGACGTTCACAACTTCGCACGAGAGCGAATCAACATCGCGGCGGAGAAGATGAAGACCCGATACGACACAAGGTCTACTGGACATGAATTCAACGAAGGCGACAAGGTTTGGTTATGGAATCCCATCCGACGGAAAGGTCTGTCACCCAAATTGCAGTCGCATTGGGATGGACCCTACAAAGTCCTTAACCGACTAAATGACGTCGTAGTGAGGATCCAAAAATCACCTGATGCAAAACCTAGGGTTGTACATTATGATCGGTTAGCCCCATACTATGGCCATAGTTCATGAGTATTACGTAAACAACCATTGCTGATAACATAAAAGTTGTAGATAATTTTTGCTTTTAATGTTTAGTAATATTTCTTATTATTATTGTGTTTTCTGTATCTTTTAGTTATTAATTAATGTGAATATTTGTAAACTTTTGATTGAAGTTCGACACCCTTTCTGGGGATTGTACTGCCCGGGACGTGCAGTCCTTAGAAAGGGGGCAATGTTACAAATCCTGTAAATAGAAATTATTGTAGTAACGTAACCTGTAAATAGTTTCCCGTAATGAATATACAACTCCTTAACATATGGCTCAAGTATACAACCCCCTATTCTTTTTTTTCTTACTTCATTCACTGATTTTATCAATGGAAATGTAGTTGTAGAACGTCGTAGCATTTTCTGGAATATTTGAGAGATTTCTTTTCGGTATATATAAGCCGTTAGCGATGGATAAACAGTTTAGTTTCGATTGAGGATTTCGAACTAAGAGTGTGTATTTGCTCTGTTTATAGCGAGGCATTTCGCTGTGTTGTTTTCGTATTTGGAAGTAAATACGTGTGTAAACGTTGAGTTTACGGTGTTGTGTGATAATTGCTTAATTGCTGATGAATAATTTAGCAGTTGTTGAAGATCTTTCCTGTACATAGTGTAAATAAATTTCCTGTGTTTTTATCAAGAACTGTGTCTTCATTTCAAGAAAGTGGAAGTCGCACCGAATCCGTTACAATAGGAAAAGACTATTTCAAAAAAATGTTTGCTGAGCAAGAAGTCTGATGACTGTATAAAAAATTTCAGATAACAGTAGATGATTTGGAATACTTAGTAAAGATCTTCCTATTTATAGAATCAATTACAAGTCAATAAAACTGTTTGATGTTTGATAAGTTACAAACACCAAAAGATGTTTTCCTATTTGATCCTGATTCATGGCAAAATGAAGGAAGCTATTTAAAGGGAAGAGATATCGTTAAAATGCTGAAAGTTATGAATGATACATCTGAAAGGGGAGCACAATTTATCGAAGAATTTCACAATCAATTTACCAAATATGAAACACAAAAGCAATTTAGTATTTTACAAACAGTCCAAGACTATCGGGAAAAAATGCACACGATTGAGATACATTGAGAAAAGCGTACGATTAAGGTAAAGTTTCTAAAGCACTATTTCATTCTTATTTAATGTAAAATCTTTAGATGATATGAAGTAATTAAAAAGATTAATTTTAGTAATACCTCGCTGTAAAAATATTTTGCAAACATAGGAGAAACGATGTACGGGGTCTGAAGTAAAAACTCTAAGATTTGTGGGAAAATTATCAAAAGTGTTAAAGTTCAACGGCCTAGGGGCACGTGTTATTATTGACCGATCGAGTTCAAATTTTGCATCGATTACTTTTTATTATAGTGTCACAAAACTAGGGGGCGTCACTTGTTGAATTCCGAAAAAAGAATTTTCCCATATTAATAAGGACCACCCTAATATATATATATATATATATATATATATATATATATATATATATATATATGAGAATGCTTTATCTTCGTCATAACTATGTTTATTTTGCTTCTTTTTACTTTATTTTTCATTTTGTTGACTTCACATTAATGTAATAGAGTTTGCTTCTCATCATTTTAGTTTTGGAGGGTTTTTCTTTTGTTGACGATTATTTGGGTCATTTTTTAAGTGTTGTTCTTTTTTTTTTTTGAGCAATCACGATTGCTTACTGTTCTCATTTGACTGTTTTGGCGTGCTATCATTTCATTTTCCCACCAGCACCCTCTGACAGCACCACCGTCGCGTCGACCGGCCTCACGATGCTGCTTCTCTTGCGAAAGCCGTCTCCAGGTTGCGTCCATATCCTACACACACACGCATACACACACTCATGCCTGCACACAGACACAAACACGCTCGTGATTGCGAAAAACATAATTTGAATTCAAGATGCCAAAAATTCAAATATATATATATATATATATATATATATATATATATATATATATATATATATATATATATATATATATATATATATATATATATATATATATATATATATATATATATATATATATATATATATATATATATATATATATATATATATATATATATATATATATATATATATTGGCCGAATACGCACTTTTGCAGTAAAAAATAGTTACCTTTCAGGCTGGTAAAAATAATTGTCGCAGTTGGTCTATTCTATTATGCTTTGCTGTGTCCTGCGTTCTGTAGATTTGATGATAATACGGCAGTTTACGACCTAACCAGACAATCAGGACAATATACAAGATAATCGTAATTATTCGTAAATGATATTGCCGTTTCATTTGAATAATCATGACTGCATTGATTATACATTGTTTTCTTTGTGCATGGTTTCTTGCGTAACTGCTATTAGTTATATTCCAGTGATTATATCTCCTGAATTATCGCTGAGATGGTACCCAGAAACTTTTAAAAGGTAGAAATGTTTTTTCCCCTGCATTAAACCTGCACTGCCGAAGTGTTTTTCTTTTCTTTTTCCTCAGCAAAATCAGCGCAGTCAGGTTTATTTTTCTGCATTTAAATTGCATTGAAAAAAAAAAAAAAAAAAAGGCGCGATCACAAATTAACGAAGATTGGTTGCTTCATCTGCATTGTTACTGCAATGGTAGAGAAGCCACTTTCACAGCAAACTGTAAGCAGGCTGATTTCTCCGCATTGACAGTGTGCAGCTTTAGATTTTCGTAGTGGTTACACCATTAAATAGTGTTGTACTTAAGGAAATGGAATGGCATATAGTGCAAAAAAAGTGTCCTTAGGCAAAAGCTGCAGTTTTTTGTCTCTGGAACAAAAAAAAAAAAACTTTCTTTAAAGCATTTTTTAATTAAGTACTATTTCTAAAATGTTTTGTTTCAACAGAGTCATTAAATAAATAGCCATAATTTGCAGAGTGAATATGTAAAAAATCCTCACTAAACTTAAGCTGCTATCATTTCCTAAGAGGAATTTGATTAGAATCACGTACGACTGGAGATCATGATCCTTACCTACTTTTCTCCCCCCCCCCCCATTTCACACCTCTGCTCTCTGCTCAATTACGATCTTCGATTTAAACGATTCCGTGCAAAGCAGCACAATTTTTATAATGGTGATACAGGTGTCACTCGTTCCGTGGTAACACAGTTAATTCGTTCCGTGTAGTATCGAAACCGTGTTATACGAAACTTTTTTTAAATAACATATTTACATATTTTTAATTCTAATTATATATGTGCATGAAAAAAAATCAGGTTAAGATGCATTGTGTTATATCGAAACCGTGTTATACGAGTCTTTGAAATAATGTAAATCAAGGAATGTGTACCGTGTTATATCGAAACCAAGTTTCTTCAAACAAAGTAAAAACTTATCGGAGTTATCAACCGTTAACAGAATGTATTAAACAAAAATGAAGTTCCATCTTTTTAAAATATAACATTCGAGTTATATCAAAGCCATTAAGAATTAAATTCAAGTTTCGTAACGTGTAATATCTAAACCGTGTTATAATAATCGCAAGCTTGGTACCGTGTAATATCGAAACCGTGTTGTAGAAGTACCGTGTTATTCGAGGGACGCCTGTATTTCTATACAGGACTTTTTTCCACGGCACATGAGTGTGCATAATTTAATGGTTTTCATGCTTAATTTAACCTATCAATTAAACATACTACGAGGCGTGTTTTTAAAGTAAGTTCCGTTTTTATACAAAAAAGGAACGAATACAGATAGAGCTAAGTAATTTAGTGCACAAAAATCTACCACCCTTACGCTATTTTTCGACATTGCTCCCGTGATTTTCCAAGCATTTGTCATAGCGTGGTACAGGTTTTTGTATACCTATTCGTACAAAGTTACCGCCCGTTTAGTCAACCATGAGGACTCTTTCAGGGCTTTGGCTGGGGCGTTTTTGAACATCCTCTGGTGTGCCATCACCTCGCTCGCAGTATCTTTCATTTGTTTCGGCATCTCAAGTCTTTCCAAGGTGGTCTGTGGCACAACAGCATGGTAGATTTTTGTGCAATAAATTTATTTGCTCTATCTGTACTCGTTCTTTTTTATATCAAAACGGAACTTACTTTAAAAATACGCCTCGTAAATAGCAACAAGGTGTTGTCTGAATTTACCCAATTATCTTTGTTATATTTGTGGCGAATTTGTACGGGAGAAGCACTAAGGAAATATAACTGATTGTGGGAAGACATTATATTATGCATACTCTTATGTGAAATTTACTGACCAGGATAAGTCATGGGCTCCGCATAAAGTGTGTCCCCCTTGTGCAGAGGATTTGATAAAATACTCAAAAGGCATGAAACAGTTTTTCTGTTAAAGAAAAGAGAAATTGAACAAGATACACAAGAGCTCAGGCTATATGAAACAAACAATAGTAATTGCTCCAATTCCTAGTATATATACTACTAATATATATATACACAAGCTAATATATATACTACTGTTTGATCGCGGATTGTATGTAATCTGGCAATCTGCCAAGTAAAAAATATTCTATCTGAATGAATCTAGCAGGGGAGAAGAGAAAATAACGATGGGATTATCATGCACGTGTTTTATTATGTCACCAATGCCTTACTATTCATTTATTGCATTCGCTAAAATAAAATAAGGGAAAACAAAAATAGTTACCATGGAAACAACAAAAAGAAAAGAAAATAATTTCATTTCGTTCAGGAACGTAAAAGCAAAATGGTATAAGCTCAGAACTTTGCTGGGAATAAATAAATCAATTAATTTTTGACGTGAGAATATAAGTCGAATATACTTTAGATTAAAAAAAATGTTGCTGAGAGCAAATTTTCATTTTAACAAAACTAAGGCTAAATAATATAGAGGCAAAAGTGCATATCTGTAACAAACCAACTAACACCCCTATAAACTAATAGATACGTCCATTTCCGCCTATAAATCGGATATTAGTATTTCCATGTAATCGATGGTCAGACAGTAAGCATGTCATTTTCAATTGTTTAATATATATAAACTAACTTGTAAATATAAAACTTTTGGGTTTTTTTTTAAAGACCTTCCTTCTCCTGAAATATGCAAAATAAGCTTTTTTGTTCATTAAAAAAAATGACAAATGACATAATGAATAAAAAATGACCAAAATGACTTTTTGTATTTAAGTCATTTTGGGAATGAGGAAAATTATCCTGATAGGATTGAGAAAAAATTGATGCCTTATTTAAAATCAGCGCATCTCCAAAAAAATTCAAAAGCCACTCATTATCGAACAAGCTCCTTTTCATGACCATAAATTTCGCAGGCCTGTGTTACTACAATTTCCTTTAAAATTCGTTTTTTTTTGGGAATTATTAAGATAAAATGCTTAAGCTAAAGTGAAATGTAACTATTCTGGCTACTCAGCAAAAAAGTATTTCGTATTTTATTCTTGAGAGCTCTTTATCGATATTGATGCTTTGCCGATATCGAATTTTTACTTTTCTCTTAGAATCGCCGCCTTGCATGAAACAAGTTAAAATTTAAGAGGAAAATTATTTTCGCATACAACATTTCCTTTCGAAATATTTTGTTTTATATAATTTATTGCATTTTGAAGTAATATGTTACTTTTATTATTAAATATTTCTATATATCTATGAATATGTTTTTTTATTTCAAATACTTTTTGTGTGTCTTACCGTAATCTGGTCAAAACTTCGTGCTACGCGACTTGTAGTTTTGTTATGATCGAAGTGTTTTTTTTTAAAGTTATGGTGTTATTATTGAATACTAGCAGCCCGTTTATAGTATTATTGAATTATTTGGGAGAAGGTTACATTTAAAACTAGCTGCGTTGCTCAGGTTTGCCCGGTCTACTTTGAAAATAAAAATTGCGTCAAGTGACGTATATTCAACAATCAGGCTTAAAAAAAGAAAAAAAAAACATCATGCAAAATTTCCCTTCCAAACAATGACAATTAAAATGCTCTTAAGAAATTAAAGTGAGAAAGATGGATTTAAAAATTGTAAACACAAATTTAAAAAAAAATTAATAAATAAGTTTAATAAATTTAAATAAGATGGAAAGAAACATTGGATTGAAAAAGCGCAACCGTAGAAACACGAAAATAAAATGGTTAACCACTTGAATGGAGATGAGATTTTTTGAACTTGATTTAAAAAGGCTTGTACCTTTTTTCCCTTTGCAGAGAGAAGCTTAGTTTTTCGACCATACGTCGAGATATATCGGGAGTAAAAACGTCGTTTTTTCCAAGGTGTCAAAAAGAAAACTGGGACAATTTCTTCACTTTTATTGATATATTTATAGAAGAAAGGAGTGCCTAAATGTCAGCTAAGTCTAAAAAAATTCGAACTAAAAACGCAAATTACTCCCGCCGTAATTAAGTTAGAGCAATGAAATAAATTGCATAGAATGCAGAAACTTTTATCATTTCCAACGATATATAATATTAATATGTGCAAGTAATTTTCCCTCCTATATTTGGGAGTTTATGTGAAAATTTTGCCTAAATTGGAATTAAAAAAAAAAAAGAACTATTCTTCAAATTATTTCCGAACCGGTCTGCAAACCTTTTCCGAGCTTAAAGAAAAAAACTAAAAATTTCAGTGAAATCGACCGGGTAGTTCTCGTGTTTTGATCGTTCAAACACACAGACGCTTTTTTGAGACTTCATTTTATACTGTAGAGAAGAGATATGTAGTCTTAATAGGGGGAAACCTAAACACTAGTTGAAAAGGTTTTGATTATGCTTTTTTTCTGCTGCTCTTGTTACTGTTCAGCGAACGTGGCTAAAATCTTACGGTGAATCATTACATTATAGGAAAAACAAAGGTACTTTTCTGTAATAGGTCTGCTATTTGGCTTGTCTACATATTTATTTTCTACCTTGCCAGAAATGCGAAAACGACCTTCAAGTTACCGCTGTCTTCTTTTTCTAATTTTACAATTCAAAAGTACTTTTAATATTTCTTAATAGCTGAGTAATTATTTGGCAGATTATATTTAACATTTTAATGGCACATTTAGAGTCGGTTTATATATTTTTCGTGTCTTTTTAATGGTATTTTTTGCGTTATTTATTAGCTTGTTTTTTATTTGGTGGATTACTGTATACTTTCAATGATTTAATTCAACCATTTGGGGAACAATTTTCCCTTTGATGGAATTTTTGGTCTTGTTAAGGGAGTTCTGTGTACGCGCTATATTAAATTGCTAAATTTTATGTATCTTTTCTCGAAAAGTTTTCATAATAGAAACTTAGAATTTTTACTGACTTTTCAAGATATATCTAATTATCTACTAAGGTGAAATTTTAAGGTAAACTTGTATATTTAGTGTTGTATCAAATAGTCACTATGTAAATAACGAAAAATACCGCTTTGAACCAATACTCAGCTGTTAAGGAAAAATTTCGAGTCCTAAAGTGAAATTCAGTATAATTATGAGTATATAAATGAAGTATTGTGTGAAAATTTGAAAGTAATATATAAAGTAGTTTTATATAGAAAAGGAACATGGATTTTAAAATTGACGTTTTGAGAAAACCCCGTTTGAAAGTAAAACTGTACGTACATTTTAATTCAATCCTACTCTATTAATATTTAAATTGAGTTACTTTCAATCTAGATAGTTACATGAATTACCTAAGTATCAGGGGAAAAAAAGAAAAATTGATATATGGTATTGCCATACAAAAAATTTTCATGTAATTTTGCTCAAACATTGCAACAATAAATAAAATGAAAAATAATCTCCAATACACCCAAACCTGTTTTCATGCGGTGGATGGGACCGCATAAAAAAATCGTATAACACAATTGTTCGAAACTTCACAATTAGCTTTAAAAAGTTGTTTTCGCAAACACACTTAATTTTTTATTTATTTATTTTTTTTTTTTTTTGTGCAGTGGATAGGAACCGCATAAAAAAAGTCTCACATAGAAATTAACCCAAATATTTACAAATTTTTAATCTTTAAAAAAAATCAAAATAAACCAAGTGGTGATAATTTTTGCCGAGTAGTCGGGCAAAATTTCCCGAACAAGGAAATTTTTGGGAGGTCACAGTGACTTCCTATCGGGATGCCTATGTCGTCACCCCGATGTTGAAGGCATTACCTCACACTCGTTTAAAAAAAAAAATCATCAATTAATTCCCAATCTGATTGAAATTTTAATAAACTGTACAAACAAAAAAAAAAAAAAAAAATCGCACAAAAAAATTGCATAATAAAACAGGTTTGGGTACAGGTTTGGGGTAGAATGCGCAAGTGATATACCTATAACGGCAGTGGCGCACACAGGAGGAGGGTCCAAGGGTTCCGGACCCATATTTTTGATTGACTATAATCCGATGTATGTAGTACGTAAAATGATCCCGAGTAAAGATAGCAATACTTTCAGATTACATTTAAAAACATAGAGGAGGTTTGCCCAAAGCGGGTAGGTCACCCATAGCGGGTAGGCCTTCATATGCCCCCTCCCCATGGTGTGTTAACGGCGACGAATACCTATGTCGTGTTTACCAGAACAACTCCGAGTTTTAATCCTTCCCAGCGAAGCGGCATGGCGCAACTAGGCTCAAAAAAAAAAAAAAAAAAACGTTTTGTATGTAGTGATTAGTCAAAGACCAGATTTTTTTTTATTATCAATAATATTAACTTATTTTGATACTATCCACCTATAAACTACAATGGATGGTCATTCCGTTTTTTTTAATTATTAATTTAAGGTTATAATTAATGAAATAAAAAACGTGCCTTTGGGAAAAGCGGGTATAGGATTTAATCATATATTTATTTAAAATTTCCTGACTCGTGCGCTGACTTAGATTTTCTCTTTCAATAGGATAAGTATAACTTTAAAAAGTTATTTTTTAGGATGGCAATTAATTAGTCTGTTAATGAAGTCAGTTATTTCTCTATGTTTTATAAACAAATGTACTGACTTTAGATTGGATAAGTACAACTGTTTATATATATTTTTTAAATAATGGCAGGTAGCTAGTCAACTATTTTAATCATTTAAAACTTCATGTTTGATTGGAAAATGTACCAAACCACAATTAGTTAAGCTTACCTGCTATGGGCTCAATGTTAGGGCAAAGCGGGTTTTTCGCATGTTTGTTAAGTTTGATAATAAATAAATATTGGGTTTGAAATAATACAAAAATAACAGATTTTTTTTTTTAAATACCAAACACTTTTCATAATGCACTCAAAAGGACAAAATAACTTTTCTGGGTCAGAAAGGACAATTTAAGAATTTCTGTAGTTTTCGAAAATTCCAAGAAAATGACACCACAAACGAAGAAAAGTGCGGCTCAAATCATGAAGAGAATTTCTTATGATTATCTAGTTTTCAATCCTAACTTTGAGTATTCAAACATGCATATTTTTCTTATTGGGAAAGTTTGTTTTGAAATGACAAGAACCGCACTTTTCTTCGTTTGTGGTGTCTATTTTCTTGGAATTTTCGAAAGCTATAGGAATTCTTAAACTGCCCTTTCTGACCCAGAAAAGTTATTTTGTCCTTTTGAGTGCATTATAAAAAGTGCTTGGTATTTTTTTTTTTTTTAATTCTGTTATTTTATTCTTTTTAGTGTAAATGTATTTCAAAAATAGAATAATTTTAAGTTCATGAAAATTCACCTTATTTTTTCATATAGGGGTGCGATATCGATGTCGATGTTTTGGAAACATTGATGTTTTTGTTAAAACATCGATGTTTTTAACATCGATGTTTTATTTTCAATGTTTTTTCACCATCGATGTTTTGGCTTCGATGTTTTTTCGATGTTGATGGTTTTGCATTTTAATGGAAAATTATCATAAAATTTGCTCCAATTTTCTCGCTAGGTAATTAAGCTTACTTATGGAACTGCCAAAAAAAAAAAAAAAAAAAATCATTTTTTGAACCCATTTTATAAGATAAATTTTTCTGTGTAGAGGATTATTTTTGGGAAGATCACTACAAGATAGCAGAAGATTAACGAGAGAGTGAGGAAGAGTTCAAAGCTATTGGAAAAACCTGACACTGGTGGTCTGGTGCCAGAATTTGAAGTCTATTTCAAGGCTCAGGTTCTTAAACTATAGGAAAATCCTATACGTTACTACCGTGAAAATTACAATTTTAAAAATTTAGAGCTGGTAAAAGTTGCTTTAAAATACTATTTGATAGTGATGGCAACTTCTGTTATATCGGAAAGAGATGTTTCTCTGAGTAGTGGGATAATCTGCGAAAAGAGAAATGCGCTTCTGAGGAAATAAAGTAAACAAACTTCTTTTTCTCCAAACTGTCAACACCAATATTCGGGGTTACTTATCGATTTCTCCAAACAAGTCGTCTCTCTATTACTTACAATTTGTGTTTAATTATTAACTAACAGTACAGTATATATTTCTTGCTCTTAAAAATAATTGTTAGAATTAACTTGGTATTTTTAAAATACTTAGCATGACTTTTTCTCATCATTCAACTGACGGTAAGTGCTATGATACATTTTTTCTTAGATTATTTTTTGATGTAAATTTACTTTGTTTCATTCAGTTTGACAATATTTCCTTATTACTATAACTAATTTGTATTAATAGGTGCTTGTCTTATTACCAATTTTTGTCCTGTTATAATACCAAGATGTTGCGAAATTATTCTTATATTTATGATTTGAGGTTCAGTATTTTCAATATGTTTGTCGGGTATGTATTCTTTGGTATTGCTTAAATTAGTGTAGTATATTCAAAAATGTATGTTATACATTGATAAAAAGATCGATGTTTTTTGGTCGATTTATCAATAGCATCGATGTTTTAATTTCTAACATTGATTTTTTGCCACCGATGTCGCACCTCTACTTGCTACTAAATGGGAAGAAAACCTATATACGTACAAACTTTAAGCAGTTGGCACTAAAATTTAATCCTTGTTCTTCTCTATGATTTATGCTTGTTAATTTCATGATTGCTTCAGAGAAGCCTTGATTCAAAATTTTCATCATGATTGCTTTTAACATTACTGTTGCAAGGCAACAAAATTTGTAACAATGGGTTTTATATTTAGACATTTAATAGGCAAATTGCATGAAATTTTCTGTTTTCAATCCAACTGAAATAATTATTTTATTTTAGAATTTTAATTTTTCAGCGCTAAACTGTAACTGTAAGCAAATCATTTAGTGAAATCCCGAAGTCTCTAAGTGATCTAGTTGCTGAGATATAAGCAAAACCAGGCCTCAGATTTCTCCGTGATAATCAGGCCAAGTACAATAAAAGTGCTTAATTACTTTTCATTTTCAAATTTAAGAACCCAGCTAGGAAACAAAACCAGAATTGTTGCGGTTAAAATCCAAAAATTACTCTTTTCGAGCGTTCTTCGAAAACCTACCCCTTTTGGGCCACCCTCCCCTATATATTTTCTCTCTTTCTTATCCTATTAAATCGATTTGCGTGTGAACATAAAATGTTCTATAATGATTATTCTGCTTTGTTGTTTTTAACTGTAAGAAAAGTAAATACAGTAAACTCTCGATTATCCACGGAATAGGGTGGCACGGTAACCGGGGAGAATTAAAACTGAGGATAATCCGAATAATGGATTAAAAACGATTCTTAGTGAATACATTAGCTAAATAATTTTAACGATACTTACACATACATTTAAATTATAACTAAGAACATTGCTATATTGCATCTACTAACATTGAATATGAAAAAAAAAAAATATGTGCAAAATTTAAAATCGAATAATAACACAATCATAAGTTAAAAAAAGATAATTTGAATTTTGACATCTTGAACAAATTATGTTTTTTGCAATCACGAATGTGTGTGCATGTAGACGTGTGTGTTTGTGTCTGTGTGCAGGCATGTGCGTGTGTATGTACGCGTGTGTAGGTATGTGTATGTGTGCGTGTGTATATGTACGCATGTGTAGGTATGTGTATGTGTGCGTGTGTGTATGTACGCGTGTGTGTATATGTGTGTGTGTGTGCGTGTTTGTGTAGGATATAGACGCAACCTGGAGACAGCATTTGCTGGAGGAACAGCATCAGGAGGGGCCGGTCGACGGAGGTGCTGCAGAGGAAGGCGGGGGGAAAATAAAATCATAGGAACATCAAAACCGTCAAGTGAGAACAATAAGCAACAGTGATTAAAAAAAAAATGTGAAAGGAACCTCCGCCGATAATTGGGAATTTACTGTACATTCATTCTTGAGCTTTCTGGTATTTTGGTTAAGTGTTAAATTTGTTTGATTAAATAATACTTAGTAATTATTCTTTTTTTGGAAATGATTTTTGTTCTTGATAATCGGTAAAATCAAAAGAATATGTTTAGATGCGGGTATGAGAATGGTGGACCTTCGGTCATAACGGAAAAGTTTTCACAAAATGTAGTATAAGATTTATCTCTTACCTGGAGAAGACCACGACTACCAACAGGTTTCCAGTAATGCTCATGATGCATATCACAATGAGGAGTGTCCCGACGAAATAATGGGAGGCGTGCGAAACAGGATCATAATTGCACCAATGGCTAAACACCGGGTCCACCACAAAACTGAAATTGCTCGACTCTCCCTCGTTGGCAGGTTTGAGAATCCCGTAACTTTCCAACAACTCTCTTGATCCACTGCAAAGTGACATTGTCTATTCTTCCGAAATCATATTACGTTGAAGCAATCCAGTCATTTGAGAAGAAGTTTTTCAGTGACATTCTGTTGACATTTTTGTTTGTTCGAAATATTTATTTTTCTCTATTCTGGTAGAAAAAGAAAAGGAGGGAGATAGAGAGAATAACGAATATGCGCTTGAAAGAAGAAAAACTACTAATCTAAATCTCTGCTGCCATGCTTGAATTCATAATAAGCTCATATAATTAGCTTGTAATAATTTAACGCGAATAAGCTCGTCTTTCAATGGGTGTTGTTATGAAATTTATTTATAAAAATAATTTAAATCATTTTTAGCTCTATAAACACCCTAGTTTCAGGTAATAATTATAATATTTTCTACTTTTTACAGAATGTAATGAATAAAAATATTTCTACGTCAGAAAATAGCTGAGTTCTATTTGTTTACTTTTCTTTTCTTCACATTTTGATTAGATATAAATTCACAATTATCGAGGAATAATCATGAAAATTACCTTTCTAGTATGAACTGAAAAATAATTCGTTGAAATAATCTGAGCATGCATTAAAGATTTCGGGCAATAACTATTGATGTTGATACAATTATTGCGAGAGTTTTAAATTGAAGTTATAGATTTTTCTCAGATTTAGTTAAATAATAATAATTGTCTTCTTTCTTTAAAAACAACATAATGTTCAAATAGATAATTGGTAATCTACTTCAGGATATTTTTAAGTGTTTTATATTCGTCGATTAGTTACGATACTTGCTTTTGTTTGAATACGTAATTTTGTGTTGCGCAAAAACAATTGCATTTCATTCAAACAAATTTAAGATTGAAAGTCGCTTTATTAATTAAAAAATGAAATTAAATTTCTAATTCAACTCCAAGATAATTATTTCGGTAAAAGGTTAATCATCAATACATTGCAAAATAAGTATCTCCATAAATCATAACTCTGATTAAATTTTTCTCGTTAAATATATAAGACGGCAATATCTTATCACAGTTCAAATTTGTAGCGATTTAGCGGAAATGAGAAAAGTTCTATCTAAAGAATATAATATGCTTAAAATTGCTTAATTTACTATTTTAAAGAGTATCCTGTAGTTATATTTCCTTATAAAAATTATAAGTATCTTTTTGATATATATTAAATAAATTATTATATTTATTATAATATAAGTTTAGATTAAAAGAGTTCATTCTTCAACAGATCCCACTTACAAATTAATTGTAAAAATGTTACCTGAATACACAAATAAATTGAAAGTTTTTATGTATATAAAAACAATAATTAAGTGCATAAGTTTGTAAAAACATCGTGTAAATTTATCAAATTACTTTTTTTGAGAGATATAAAATTCAAAATTTCATTTAAATGAATCGTGAAGTCTTGAGAAGCTTGTGCTTGGAATTCTTTAAAATAAAATTTGTCCATTTCAGTTTTAGCTTCGATTTAAAATAGTATCTAAAAAAAAATACGATGTTTACATTAATTACATTCGAAAATAATTTAGACTGAACCTGTTGAATTTGCTGCAATTTCAGAGAAATTAATCAGTTCCTAATGTTAAAATAATGTAGAAATACTTTTAATCAGTTTAATCCGAATTAATCATTCTGCGAAATAATTACAAAAAAAAAAAAAAAAAAAAAATCAAATGACTGAAAAATGATCGTTCCTTCAAATCCGGAGAATATCCAAGAATCAAAGTTTATGCATATTCCATCAATCAATGAGGGCAAAAAAGAGCGAATCCTGCGAACACCGGCAGAAGTTAACAGTTGCAGTTACTTATCGTCCGGGAGGTTTTCGCGGCAAGTACACACAGCTCCGAAGAACGAGTTCGACAAAACTGGAGTTGAGGGAGTCAGGAGTTTTGTTCCGGATAGATTCATTGCGCATGCGTGTCGGGGAGGCTTTCGTCAATGAAACAGCAGGAGCATTGGTTGAGGGATTATTCAGCGGGAAGAGAAGAAAAAGAAACATTTGTATGGTACAAATTATTCAAGATAGTATTGGAATAGTTTTTGCTTCAAGTGTGAAAAGACAAAGGTTAAGTAACTAAATTTGATTTAAATATTTGAATGGCGAAAAATCTGAAATTAAAATTGTGGGCATCGTTTCAGATAATTAATTGTTTCATTTAACCAAACCTTTATTTTCCCAACAATACATTAAAAAAAAAAAAAAAAAAAAAAAAAAATCAATGATTTGGATTGGTGAAAAATGTGCAAGTGAGGAATTTATCTTCCTCGCAACAAATTTTCTTCCAACATATTTCTCTGAGCAAGAATGTGTTTTTATGCGGAGTAAAATAAGTTATGAGTTTCAGAATAAAAACTTTAAACTTCCTATTTTGCCTCAAAAGTTTTCCTAGAATCTTACTCCATGTTTCAATCACTATTCGGAACTTTATTTTGAAAATGTTTATTTTTTATTTATTACTTTTTTTACAGCTTATCCATGTATGCACTTTATATTAGCATGTTAGTAACAGTAAAATCATCTGCAAAATCGAGTTTTTAAAGGTATGGCATAAAAAATAGGATTACAAAAAAGGAAATTGGTACATTTTTAAAAATAAGAGACTGTCAAAAAGAATAAAGGCAATAATATGTACGTGGAGCCGCCTGCCTTGTCTAGTGGTCAGAGAAGTCTGACTGCGACGGGAAGGTCCGGGTTCGAATCCCGGCTCGGGCGTGGACGTACTTTCTCTCTCCTTTCTTTGTGTGAATGTGTTGTGTTATGATGTGAATGGTTGCCTACCCTATAAACTGGTCCTTATGGCATGTGTGTACTGTAGAAGTCGGACTTCACACCAAATTGCGGTACAGTTGGGACAGTGAAGCAGCGCACCTCAAATTGCCAGCCTAGCTGGTACACGACAACAACAGTGGTGCACACAGGAATTTTGTAAGGGGAGGGTCCAAGGTCAAAAGCCTTATTCTCCTATCATACCCCAATATGCCATCAAATATATTGGCTTGATTTTATCGATTCCCGGTAATGAAAAACAGTAAAAAATAAACTATTGAAATTTAATTAGCATTGTTTAATGAAATATACTTAAATTAATAACCAGAGAGCAAAATAATTTATGCTTTTACTCTTCTTATAATTGAAAAATGGATTCAAGTTCAGAGAATCTCATTTTATTCTGTAATTACAAAACTAAAAACATGGTTATTGCAGTGTATTCATTTATAATCACTATTCTGCTTCTTACAAGCAATTCGTTACAGAAAAATTGCACAACATTTTAAAAAATCTTTTAACATGAGGATTGTATTATTTTACTTATAACAACTGAAAGTATTGTTACCTTTCTTTGAAATTATTCTACGTACAAAATACATAGAATCATAATCAATCGGTAAAAAAGCAAGACCTATGGGAGGGGTCCGGACCCCCTGGACACCTCCCTTGTGTGCGCCACCGGACAACAACAACATATGTATGTGGATGCGATGTTACTCATAGATGATGATCAAGGGAAACGGCTCACCAAGAGTAAAGTCAATATATACATCCCTGTTATGTGTATTATATTTTGTCTTTTAAGAAATAGAGCAAAAATAGTACGCAATATTACAATAGTTTGTTGTAATTTGAGCGAGAATAAGCAATGGATTAATTTTGGAACTAAACTATACATCAGACCACCGCTATAAAAAGGAACAAGCAATCTGTATTAAAAAAAAAAAAAAAAATAAGTCAATCCGTTAGGTCGTTTGCCCCGTTCGTGGAAACCATATTGATATTCCATATTGATAAAAGTTGGATATATTTTATCAAAAGGATTGTTCAACAATGACCTTGATCGAAAATAAGTTTCCAAATTGAAGGCTTACCTACATTCTGGGATAAATTAGTTACAAGCAATTATGATTCACGTTCTAATTACCTTTGAATTTTTGAACAAATTGTATCTGACGCAAAGAAATCAGGGGTTTCTATAGATATTTTATTCTAGTTTTTGCGAATATTTTTTTCCACCTCATATTACAGGATTTATACAAAAATGATAATTCTAATTGGAATAAGCTAATAATTAATAGTTTATAAATTAATTTGATCATTGAATATTACATTGTCATCGCATCTGAAGTCGCATTTCAAATTTCAAAAGAGTCCGATCATAGGGTGTGGGTGAAAATTGAGTTGCGAAATTTGAACAAGATTTATGTGCGAAGATTGTGAGCCAATAGTAGGAATTTAAAAAAGGACGCATCTCAAAATCAACCACTTTCTCTGGAGAGCTATTTAATATTTTTATCCGAAACTTTAGAATGCAGTTTTTATTTTAATATGCATTCATCTGAGCTTTCATGACCTTTTGGCTTGTCATAATCCCATGTGGGTAATATTATTTTCAAATACATGTGAAACTTCGCGTTATTATTACAGAATTACCTCATTTGACTGTCGAAAATTATGGCTGTTGTTTGAACCGTCTCGTATAATCTATGTATTAAAGTGAAGAAAGGCATAATTTAAACACATGAAGAAGAACAAAGAAAAACATTTAATTCTTAAGCTATTGTAATTTTTTCTTTGCTTCTTTCATTGAGTTATGGCCCTGTTGCTCTGCAGGGGCGATCTGTGAGAAAACAAATTATAGAAATACTGTCCAACCACGGATTGCATGGAATTTTCAAACGTCTAGGTAAGACGAATCTATGTGAATAAGGGGGAAAAGTAAAAATTTAATGCGCGTATTCCGCTCATTTGAATGAGACTCTGCTTTTGCAAAAGCTGACATCGCTAAAAAATAACAGATTCGTCCATTTTCGGCTGTAAAACGGATGTTTGTCTTTCCATACAATCCGTGGTCAGACAGTTATAATATGTCCAGCATTTTGAAACTGCATATTTTAGATACAATTAGGAAGAATTGTTTTAGGTATACATTTATATCTTTTAACTACTTGATGTTCTGGTTTACCCTCAGTTTTGCCGACAGTTAAAATTTCATTCCCCATCTCATTAAATATATAAAAATGTAAGATTGAAACTGAAAACAATAGGGAAGGAAATATCATGTCGGCGAAACTGGGGGACACCGATTTTCTAACTATCAATCCATATACTTGACTTGATTAATACTCGATTTGATAACCCTCAAAAATTAGCTAATAATAACTTTCAAAGACAGACATTATTTCACTCCTTGTTTACTTGTCCTGTTGCTAACAAATGTACTCTATTATTTCAGCAGACTTTATTCGTTAACAGTAATTAGTAGAGACAAGTTATAAAAGGCAATTCTTACTACTGATTACGATAGTTAACCATGTTCGAAACTAAAATTGTAATAGTTAATGATTAAGATAATTTAATTACAACATTTAACATATCTCACTTTGGTTGAATGGTCCCTAAAGTAGCGAATTGAATTTATCATTAACTTTGAATGCTTTAAATGCTGAAGTTATTTTAACAATGGCAGTAAAACAAAGCGCATTTTCTAGATTGAAATAAACGCACCGAATAATTGGAATAAATTTATTGAATAATTGGATGGGTTACATTAGTAGTGGTACAAGTTAAAAATTATGCAAATTCAGTTAAGCATGAATTTGGGTTCTTCCTCATGTGCTCTGTTGAGAGCACCAAATGCGCAAACAAAAATTAAAACATATTGCCCACGCCGCCGTGTGAATCACTGTAGTTTATATTGTACGCCCAGACTCTAGTGTTCTCGATTGAAAATCAGAACGATCTATTTTTATTTTTCAATGTTGCTAGATGGCACTAAATACGGATATATGGCACGTTGTTTTCCAGTCCATGGCTTATTGAATTGCATCATAAAACGACATCATGGACATTTTGATGATAGATGTATAATATGTTTGTATGTAATTTTTTTATTAGACATGCGTCTGACTGCCTTTATCTTGAATTTGGATTTCAGATTTATTGTTAGTACACGCTTTTCCTATTTATACGTCTCTTGTTTTTTGTTCTCAACAAAGGAATGCGTTACTAATTTTTGTCGTTAAAACAAATTGTTCCAGGTAACCAGAGCGTCACTGCTTCTCCCGCTACCTAATAATACATGTTTGATTCATTTTCCATGTTAGGGGGTCTAAGGACCTTTAATCTTCAGAATTTTCGATTTTCTTGAAAAAATATATGTCATGCATTATTTTATTCTGAACGATTTGATACCTTATTTATTACCATACGCCAAAAACTTTTCGAGTTATTGTAAAAATGCGTAAACTTTCCCCGTAGAGATTTATGTTAACAGCATCTGTTTAAGCCTCTTTTTCTCAGGTGCTGATTTCTTCGGTTTTCTCGTTTTGCGCGCATGATATTTTAAAAAGTTTTATATATATTTCCGTAAAACTTTTCATGCATGTTTGTCTGATACATCTTAACGATCTGAACCTAAATTTCAACTAAAAAATTAAAGTTAATATTTAAAAATAAATATTTTTTAACCCAAAATTTTGGAAATTTTCGATATTAACTTACCAAATTTCAAAAAAATAAATAAATAATTAAAAAAAAAATAAATAAATTTAGGTTCAGGTCATAAATATAAACCAGATAAACATACTTTAAAAGTTTTACGGACATATATAACAAACTTTCTGAGATATCATGCGCGCAAAACGAGAAAACCGAAGAAACCGGCACCTGAGAAAAAGAGGCTTAAACAGCTACTGTTAACATAAATCTCTATGGGGAAAGTTTAGGCATTTTAACAATAACTCGAAAAGTTTTTGGCGTATAGTAATAAATAAGGTATCCAATTGTTCAGAATTAAACTGTGCATAACATATATTTTTTCCAGAAAATCGAAAATTTTGAAGTTTAAAGGTCTTTAGACCCCTTAATATCTTTCAATTTATTATTGTTATACACACTAAACACCCTTTCGTCTACACTAGTGTAGTCTTAAGCTTTTCTCGTTCATGCAGTGATCAACGAGCGGATTATCTGCGGTTCGGATTATCCGCGAGTCTCTTCACAGTTTTTTTGTCTTCATCGGTGATGACTTATGATTGTGTTATTGTTTGTTTTTAGCTTTTACATATATTTCTTACAATAATGTGACTGTTTTTCGCTATAACTTAAATGTATGTGTGAGTTTTATTCCTATTTTGTAGCTATTGTACACACCAGTATCGTTTTTTATCTATTATTCGGATTATCCGCGGTTTCGCTCATCGGCGGTTACCATGGCACCCTGATCCGCGGAAATCGGGAGTTTACTGTACGTTTTTTATTCCTAAAGAACAACATCGTATAGTAATTCTATTGTTGAATTCATTAAATATGGTGTCATTCATTAAAATTTCTAAACTAAAAACGTTCGTAAAAATTTATACTTATAAATTTTATGTAATTCTTACTCTTTTTTCCCTAGCTTTGTGGCACTGTTAATTAAGTATCTTTCTTTCTTTATTGTTTATCTCTTTTTCTTCAGTGCAACTTTAACTGTTTTAAATCTTGCTTTCAAAATTGAGCCGTCCAATATTTCCGTCCACTTGTTCAACGAGTTTTCTTCGAATACGAATTTCATTTTCAATAAACAAATTTGTGGAGGAATCTGTTGCTAGTTTTTACACCTCTTTCACGCTCCATTCAAAACATTATGAACATTCCATTCAACTCTGAATTCAATAACTCATGGCTGCTTCTTTTATTTCCTATCACCGGTATCAAATCCTTAATAATGAAAAAGAGATTGATAACTGGAAATATCAAATATCTATTTTGAGCTGTGACTTAGTTTAATGTACGTTAAAGAGCAGAAAAAGAAAGGAAAAAATAAAACATTCTTAAAATGGGAAAGAAAATGATAGGTAATATAGCCGGTTGGTTTTTTAATCTGCAAAACATGTAAGAAGTATGGGAAAATCGCGGCTTTGCACGTCATGGAGAAAAACAAATACAGGTTGTTACGTTATTACTTTTCTGGCTCTATTCCAAGCATGTAAACCAGTAATTCCGTTCAGATTGTTCTCTTCCTTTGCGACAGAAAACGCTATGAATGGTTAGAAATCTAAGAATAAAACAAGTATTTTGCAATTTAAAAGCTATTACTACACTTTTTTTCCATAGCACGTAGTCTGGAAATGTTATGCGGAAATACTATTTTCAACAATTATATTTCCTTCTGTTATTATGCATTAAATATTTTGAAAAGCTTGAGAAATGTCAATTGCACTGCTTAATGGCGTTATAAATAGTTTTTCGGTTACGGAACAACTGGATTTCATTCAAGAATAGAATTTATTTTGGAGCAACGCAGACGTCGAGACTGATAATAGAACGGTTTGTTTTACATCAGTTTCACAAGCTGTAACATGAGAC